>NC_081545.1:19743276-19793354 GCF_901000735.1 Corylus avellana | reverse complement strand
CCATAGTAGCACCTACCCGCTGTGAGCCGTACAGGAGGGGCCTAGACGGTGGAAACCGCAAGCGCTCCCTCAAGTCCGATTGAACCATAAGCTGACCCAACCACACCAGGGCATCAATGAGAATCCAAAGAGACTAATACTAATTAGGCATACGTAAGGATTTTTCATTGCGAAGATTCGAACTCATGCCCTAGTACATACTCTAACCACTTTGGAATTTCCTTGAGCCATTGAACTACCATCCTTGATGGTGCACGTCTAAGTTAGTAAATGAACAAATCTGCATAAGACAACACCAACCCAATGGAATGTAAGATTAAACTACCGTACTTAAACTGCAAAGATTTCTTGTACCCGGCCTTGCCTACCATCCTTGTACTGACAGGCTGACCTTCTTTCCTGGTCTCCTTGCTAGGGTAAGTCCTTACAATTGAAGAAACATTAATAGGATTCTAGTATGGGGATATCATTTTTTATTTTTATTTTTTTGGTAACATAGTATGGAGATATCATTCATGTGGGGACGTATACCCAAATGTACATCTCACAAGTATAACACTTTTTCTTTTTTTTCTTTTTTTATACTTCTCAAATGTTGTGAAAATATTTGATACAGTCAGTGGCGGAGCCAGACATTTCATATTGGGGGTGCCGCTAAAATGTTTTTGGCGTCCTGAAAATTTTCTCCACCCTAAAATTTGGTAATTCACACAATATATGCATTACAAAAAAATATCTATAAAAGTTCATAAATATGCATTCAAATTGATATATTAGAAATGTAACATGTCAGTACTATATCAAAAAGACAGAAATACAAAAAAAATTTTGGCGTCCTAAAAATTTTCTCCACCCTAAAAATTTGGTAATTCACACAAGCATTACAAAAACTATCTATAAAAATTCATAAATATGTGCTCAAATTCATAAATATTGGGGGTGCCGTGTCTTGGGTAATGGGTAGGTAAAAAGAATTATTATTATTATTATTTTTTTTTTTTTTTTTTTTTTTTTGGGGTGGGAAAAAAAAAATTTAAAAATCTTTGCCCCAAAGAGTGCTGTGGCTCCGCCACTGGATACAGTATAATGTGATCTACTCAATTCTTATTTAGTATGGCTGATGTGACAGTGTCTATTAACTTTTAGATCGGCTTTTATTAAAAAAAAAAAATGTTACAGTTTCTCCTGATGTTCTCCTAGTCTTACGTGGATATTATTTTCTACTCTTTTTTTTTTAGGGACTGGTGGTGTAAGTTTTTTTCTGCTATTTTAAAAAATAATATACACATAGGATCAGGAGAACATAAAAAAGGACCGTAGCATTTTTCTATATATATATATATATGATCAGTAACATCAAGAAAGATATTGTGAAATTGCAGACTGACCTGCAAGCTGTGAAAACTGAAAACAAAGATTTACAACAACAGCTTCTGCTGTTAAATCTTAACAAATGTTTTCCAGAAAGTGCTTCCAGTAATGAAGACACTAAAATTTCTGAGCATGATGATGAGGCTGAATCCACCCATAAACCTCTCTCTGATGAGGTTAAGGTTGTCAGTATGATTAGTAAAGTTGTTCCTCCCAAATGGTATTCAAAAGTTCATATCCGTATCTCTGATGAATATGTTTTTGATGCTATTGCTTTAATTGATTCTGGTTCTAACTTGAATTGCATTCAAGAAGGATTTGTTCCCAAAAAATATTTTGAATCATCCACTCAAAGATTGAATTCTGCCAGTGGTGACAAATTGCATATCAAATATGAACTCAGTAACGTTCATGTTTGCCAAAATGATGTTCATTTTCATACTTCTGCAGTTCTTGTGAAAAATATGAAAGAAAAAGTAATTCTTGGCATGCCTTTTCTTTCTTTGATTTATCCATTTTCTGTTGATGAAATTGGTGTTTCAACTGTCAAGTTTGGTTCTAATATTCAGTTCCAATTTGTTTCCAAATTTGAGATTGATATTAATAGGTTGATTAATGGGTTTTCAGGATTAGAGTCTGTTGAGTACCCTACTCCTATTAGGACTTTATCTTGTTTAAACACTCCCCCTGACGGTCGTGTTTTACCTACTGTTCATACCTGCACCCAGCACATGGCGCATATTATTATAACTGTTTTAATTTGCATCAAAATAATTTCAAAATTATTTTGTGATATTTTAAAGATTTTTGCATCTTTATTCCTGATTTCTTTCCTTTTGAAATTTTGCAGTGCCACCATGGCAAGCAAAAAAGATAAAGAGAAAGTCACTTCCAAGGCTCTGACCATCAAGTCAGAGTCTTCCATTGTTCCTACTGCTTCCCCATTGCCATTTTCATCTGTTGCCTTAACCAACAGATTTACTCCTTTTAATCCCGGTTCCCAGGTTTCCTACTCCAGCACTCTTGCTGCTCCCTATGATCCCTTTGCGGATCCTTCCCAGAAACCTTCAGTCAAGTACGACCGGACGTTGTCAAAATACATGACCCTCCCCTATTCCCAAAATTTGTTTTTTGTTGAGTTAAATCGGGTTTCCCCTTCTCTCACCCCCGGAGATATTGCCGTCTCCTATTTTCCCCCAAACTTTCATTGGATCCCTGAGCATCCTTCGAAAAATTTGGCTTACTATTCTGCTATCCTGAAACAAACAGGTTCTGTTTTCTTCAAGACCATCCCTAATAAGATTAACCCCCAGAAAACAGTTTACCACAGTGTTTATTTCAAGAAAATTATTTTGGAAAAAGAATGGGGTAATCACCCTTCTGATTCCAGGTCCCTTAACGGGTTCAACATCCCCTGTAATTATTATGATTACGTGGATGCCTTTTTCAAATTCCTGCTTCATCAAACCTCGAAATTTGAACATTCTTGGTTTGTCAGTTTTGATAAAGAGTTCTATGGTATCCTCCCTCTCTGGTTCTCCAGGTGGTGGAACCAATTTGGTTGTCTCCCTGATATTCTCCCCCTCCAACTTGTTGATGCCTTTCAAATATTCAAAGGTCATTACAAGGTTGATTCCTATGGAGCAAAGTTTTTCACTATGCTTCATTTTGTTAAAAATTTTAAGATTCCTTGGATTCTGAGATGGCAATACCACCTCTCAGAGGATAAAATTCAAAGGCATTGGTATATCAAATGGTGGGATAAATGCTCACTAAATGATTCCATTGTCCTTGCTGTTAAAAACATGGCTCACGCCCCCAAGGCCCTTCCTGCCCCAAAGGCGTCTGCCCTGTCCAATTTGTTGATTCCCCCCAGTGCTTTCTCTTCTCCAAAACGAGAAAAAGAAAGTTCCCCTGCTTCCTCCCATTCGGCTTCTTCAAGCTCTTCAAAGAAGAATTCTTCCAAGAAGAAAGAAATGATTGAAGCCTTGCTTGCTGCCCTGGATAACTTGGAAGATGAAGAAGACGAGACGTCTAAGCCATCTGCAGAAAAGCCCATCCAGGTTCCTCCATATTTTGAAGACTCACAGGACTACTACCCCTACCCGGGGGCTGAAGACATGTGAATTTCGGGCCCCTAACGGTCCTCAAAATTCAGTTTTATCTAGCCCTCCAAACGGCTAGTTTTCTCAGGTTTTCCCAAAGACTAGTTCCATAACGACCAGTATAGTTCAGTTAGACAGAGCTAGCCCCTGACGGCTGGTCTCAGAGTATTTGGTTCTCATTTGATCTTAGACGGATCACTGTTCATGACTATTTGGAGTTACTGTGCAATATCGCTGTTCACTTTTACTGTTCATGTCCGGACGACACGCGCAGGATTACTGTTCAGATGCACTGCTCACTCACTGTTCAAGTTTTGTCTGCCGACACTACAGTGCCGACAGCTACTGTTCCAGATTGATGCTTTCACTGTTCAGACTGGCGCCAGACGTGCCTTTACTGTTTACTTTTAACTGTTTGCTTTTGACCGCATGAACGCGGCTCATGATTGTAATTTACTGTTTTTACTTTTCTCAAGCCTATATAACAGGCTCCCCTCCCCCTTTGTAAGGAAGAGGCATTTTAAGAGGTTCTCTGAAACACTCTATCCTCCAGCCATTTCCCTTTAGATTCTTCTTCTTCTTCTATCCTTACTTCAGTAAGTCCGAACGCTTACTCCTGTAAAGGTTTTTATCATATAATCTAGAACGATTATCTATTTTCTGAGTTTAAGTTTTATCAACTGCTTTTAATATCAGTTGTTTATTTTGATTATACCATTGTCATACCGCCACATTGGTCGGTTCTATTGCTTTGATTTACAACTGCTTATTTTCTGCATCTATTATCACCTCCCCTCTCCCCTGCATCTATATGCATACTGCGCTTCCACCCCTCCCCCTCCTTGGTATCAGAGCCGTGAGAGTTGTCGGTCTCTTTGCTGCCTTGATTATACATCTTCTCTCCTTCTCCCCCCTTGAGTGCATAGTCTTTGCCTCCCCCTTTTTATTTACCCCCTGTTAACCTTTCTCTGTGTCGTTAGACGGTAGTCTGCCACCCCGTCACCTTTGTTGTAAGGAACGGTAGTTCACCACCCCGTCACTACAGTAGTCGAGGTATCTGTTAGGGCGTGAAGAAGAGCTGTGGGCTAGGCCAAGGGTATGTGTGAATAGTTCTGGTTTCAGCTGAGGGCTAGGCCAAGGGTATGTGCAGATAGTCTAGTGTCTTTAGGAAGTTTACACAGTGAGTGAGTACCTAGGATGAGATCCTTTAAGACTTCACCCAGTGAGTGAGTTTCGAGTTTAGTTTGTGTGTCATAATGTGGAGATCTAATTCTTCTGTTTGCTCTAATTCCAGTTTGCCACCGAAAGTGGTTAACTATGAAAATATTTTGGTTGATGGTGATAATGATTTCAGTAAGTGGAACATTCCCAAGCTGGACGCTAGGGATGTCTACAACACTACTTGGTTTCAGTCTTCTTTTAAGATTCAGTATTCTGTCAAAACTGTTGAACAGACCTTTCCGGCCACGGGTAATAATCAGACTATTACCTTGTTCAGCAAGCGTTTTGTTAATGATGCTCTTGCTAAAAAATTCAGATTTTTGCATATTGGTTCTGTCCAAGTTGCAGTCAAATCTTTGACTCGACTCGGTATTAATGCTTCTGTTTTGCTTTGTTTGCGTGATGCTCGTTTTCTTGATTTTAAAACAAGCATTATTGGTTTAATTCAATCATCATTATTTGGTGGTCCAGTCCACTTTGATGTTTTCCCAAATATGTCTCTGAGTTTAACCAATGTTCATATTCTGAAAGCACTAACGCTGAATATTCTCACATCTGGTTATAATATGGAAGAAGGTAGCCATCCTGTTGCTATCATCTACCGTATTTATTACAAGTTGATGAAAACAAATCTTGATCCACGTGCTGTGATTAAGAATACTGGCGAATCGACTTTATTGATTCAAAGTTCTACTCAGAATGCTCATATTAAAACTCCAAAAATGATTCGATGGGCTGAGATTGAACTCCCCAACGAATGGCTTTTGGAAGGTGTTGCAAAACCTTCTCGAGTAGTTAACGATGCCTCTAATCTTGATTACATCCAACAATACATGGATGGATCTGTTAAAATCAATTTTGCTGATTTGGGATATTCAAACAGAATTGAACGTCCCCTGTTGATTAACGAACGAAGGAATTCTTTTGCTGGTTCAACGACCTCAGAAGGACTCCGTCGTAGAGATAAAGATGTCGACGAATCCCTTAACGATTCTCCTCATCTTCATCCCACTGTTAGTCCTGGTTTGAAACTCAAAGGAATTTCCACTGATTCCCAAGTTTCATCTGCTTTTTATTCTACGAAAAATCATCCACTGACGGATGACGATCGTGGATCTCTTTCTCCCTTTGCATCTGATTTTGTTGCTCCTGTTACATCTGATTTTCCCCATCAGTGTAATGTTATCACTGCCCAAATCAAAGATTTCTTCTCTGTTATCGATTGGAAAGCTTTGAACAAAGATTTTGCTTCAAAAGAAAATCGTGAGTTACGGCATTCTTACCGTGCCAAATATTCTCAAAAGGAACGAGATCGTATCAAGGTCCAATGGGCCGAAGCTATGATCGAGTCCCAGACTCACATTTTGTTTTTTGATTTTCTCCAAAAACATTTTCCGGACGAAAATGATTTGAACGTTGTCAAACAGAAGTTTGTTAAAGAGGATAAATCTGTCATCAGATCTTCCCATCCTCCCACTACAAACACTCTTCTTGATGTCAACAACATGGTTGTTAAGTGTTCCCCTTTCAAGACTCCTGATAAGGACCCTATCACTAACGATAGGAGAATCATCGAGCAATTTGAAAATCCTCTGATTTCTCCCCCAGATTTGTCAAAACTTTCTTATCAAAAGACTTCTCAAGAAAACCTTGAGAAAATTGACAAATTCCTTTCTGAGTTTTCTAATGGTAGTGCTAGTTCTTCTGAACAAAAGCTTGCCACCAAAAAGGTTTCTTTTCTCGATTTTAAAAACCCCCCTCAAGAATCAACTGATTCTAACGTCAGAATTCTTGAACAAAACTTTGGTAAGATTGAAATGGAATCTAAATTCCCAAGGATCTTTAACAGATCTGTCAATCCTACGAAAGATTTTGAGCATGCTCTTCTTAATAGAATCAACTATTATTGTATTAGTATTTGTTCTGTTCTAACCAAGCACGAGGAACAAAGCAATACTAAAACATCTCCTGAAAAAATTTTAAAAAAATTTTCAAAACAAAAATCCAGAGTTACAGTCTCGGATTTAAAATATGAGATTCGTAACATCAGGAAAGAAATGGTCGATTTAAAAAAGAATAAGCATCTCCTTATTTCTGAAAAAAACCCATTTTGTTAATTTAATCAACAAAGTGATTCCTCCCAAATGGCACTCTAACGTGCATATCATTGTTTCTCCTGATTTTACCCTTGATGTCATTGCTTTAATTGATTCTGGTGCTGACTTGAATTGTATCCAAGAAGGATTAATTCCCAGCAAATATTTTGAGAAATCCACAGAACGGTTGCATTCAACCAGTGGAGAAAAGTTGAATATCAAGTATGAATTAAACAATGTTCATGTTTGTCAGAACAATGTTTGCTTTCATATCCCTGTTGTTTTGGTTAAAAATATGACTGATAGAGTCATTCTTGGTTTACCCTTCATTGCCATGCTTTACCCCATAACAATTGATGACACTGGTGTCTCAACTGTTAAGATGGGATTTGAAGTAAAATTTCCTTTTGCCACTAGATCTGAAATTGATAACGGTTGTTTAAATTTAGTCTCTGCTAAACATAAACAACTCAATTTCCTCAAACACGAATTAAGGTATAAGAAGATTGCTGAACAGCTCTCGGACGAGCTTTTGCAATCAAAAATTTCTGCTTTCAATACCTTGATTGTTGATTCTGTTTGTTCTGACCTTCCTAATGCTTTTTGGCATAGGAAAAAGCATATTGTTTCTTTGCCTTATATTAAAGATTTTTCTGAAAACAAAATTCCAACTAAAGCTAGGCCCATTCAAATGAATGCCGAAACTTTAGAATTTTGTCAAAAAGAAATTGCTGATTTGCTTGCTAAGGGTATTATTCGTAAGAGTAAGTCCCCTTGGTCCTGTGCTGCTTTTTATGTCATGAAAAATGCTGAGTTAGAACGAGGTGCCCCAAGGTTAGTCATTAACTACAAGCCCCTCAATGATGTGTTAGAATGGATTAGGTATCCTATCCCCAATAGGAAGGATTTGGTCAGTCGTCTGAACGACGCTGTTGTCTTCTCTAAGTTCGATTTAAAGTCGGGTTTTTGGCAAGTCCAGATTAAGGATAGTGATAGGTACAAAACGGCCTTTACTACCCCTTTTGGTCACTATGAGTGGAATGTTATGCCTTTTGGTTTGAAAAATGCCCCGAGTGAGTTCCAGAATATCATGAACGATATTTTCAACCCATTCGGTCATTTCACCATTGTTTATATTGATGATGTTCTTGTTTTCTCAAAGTCCATCGATGAACACTGGAAACATTTGAAATCGTTTCTAGAAACTATTCGATATAACGGGCTTGTTGTTTCTGCCAAAAAGATCAAACTCTTCCAAGATAAAATCAGGTTTCTTGGGTTTGATATTTCTAAAGGTCAGATTCGTCCTATTGACAGGGCGATTCAATTTGCTGATAAATTCCCCGATGTTATCACTGAGAAATCACAGCTTCAAAGATTTCTTGGTTCTCTGAATTATATTGCTGATTTCTACAAGGATTTACGAAAACATTGTAAACCTTTATTTGAAAGATTGCAAGGCAATCCTCCCCCTTGGACTGATATCCATACCTCTCTTGTCAAAGAAATCAAACTCCATGTTAAGACTCTCCCATGTCTAGGCATTCCTTCTGATAATTCTTTCAAGATTGTAGATACTGACGCCTCCGATATTGGCTTTGGAGGTATCCTGAAACAAGTTATTTTGTCAGAGTCTAACCCAGAATCTTCTGAACAAATTGTTCGATTCCATTCTGGATCTTGGAATTCTGCGCAGATTAATTACAGTACTATTAAGAAAGAAATACTTTCTGTTGTTTTGTGCATTACTAAATTTCAGTCTGATTTACTCAATCAAAAATTTCTTTTGAGAATTGATTGTAAATCTGCTAAATATATTTTGAAAAAAGATGTTGAAAACATTGCATCAAAACAGATTTTTGCCAGATGGCAAGCTATTTTGAGTGTTTTTGATTTTGATATTGAATAGATCAAAGGCTCAAACAATTCAATACCTGATTTTCTTACCCGTGAATTCTTGCAGTGCCACAATGGCCAGCAACAAGGGAAAGGAAAAGGTTAACTCTGTTTTGAAGCCTTGTCCCTCCATCCCTCTTGATCAGATTCCCCTTGATTTCCTTGGTGAACCTGTAACCCATACTTCAACAGTTTTTGGGAAATCCCCACTTATTGTCCAGTCAGATTCTTCTGCATTTCATGGTTATATTCCTCCTGCTTCAGATTCCCAGACAGAATCCAGCTCCCAACCTGGTTCTCAGACGGAACCAAATTCTAATCCAATTGTTTTATCTTTCCCCTGGGTTACCCTTCCATTTTCTCAATATTTGTTTTCTTCCCAAGATCTCTCCAGGACTCCTGGACAATTAGCCTTCAATTATTTCCCTGCTCATTTTCATTGGATTCCTGAGCATCCTCTGAAAGATTTGCCATTTTTCACTGATATACTGGTCAAAACCAATTCTATCAAATTTAGGTCTATTCCCAAGAAAGACAACCCTTTAACGGCTGTTGGGACTATTGCCTATATTGTCAAATTCATTTCCGTTGAAGAATGGGGCTCCCACCCATCTCAACTTCTTCCCTCTTCCAATTCTCCAGTTTGCTTTTCATATTATGATTATGTCAATGCCTGGTTTCGCTTTATGCTTTACCAGAACCCGGAATCCAAACACTTCTGGTTCATTACTTTCATTGAAGATTTCAATTGCCTGCTTCCCCCTTGGTTCAAACATTGGTGGGATTATTTTGGCCTAACAATTGATGTTCTTCCTGATCCTCTTGTTTATGCTTTTCACTTATTCTCTTCTCATGTTGGCTGTAAAGGCTTTATTGCCCATTACAACCCTATTTTTTCTCCCATGCTTTATTTTGCCAGAGAATTCAGAATCCCTTGGTTTCTCAAATGGAAATATGCCAGAAACCAAGAAAAAATTGAAAGACGCTGGTTTCAATGCAAGACTTGGACAATGTCTCCAAAAATTGGTCCCATTGTTAAAAAAGTTGAACTTATGACTCGCAGATATGATGCCATTGTGCCTTATTCTGCACCTACTCCTCCTCCTGTTCCCAAATATTGTTCTAAAAAGAAGCAATGGATTCAGACTTATCTTGACTCTATTGGTCCTCTTGATGATAAAGAATAATTTGGGTTTCCAAGACTGGCTCCATAACGGCCAGAAGAGTCCATCTCTTGACGGCTGGTCTCAGAGTATTTGGTTCTCATTTGATCTTAGACGGATCACTGTTCATGACTATTTGGAGTTACTGTGCAATATCACTGTTCACTTTTATTGTTCATGTCCGGATGACACG
Source organism: Corylus avellana (assembly GCF_901000735.1). Lineage (NCBI taxonomy): Eukaryota > Viridiplantae > Streptophyta > Magnoliopsida > Fagales > Betulaceae > Corylus > Corylus avellana. The sequence goes on along the minus strand of NC_081545.1, from coordinate 19,783,309 downwards.
CGCAGGATTACTGTTCAGATGCACTGTTCACTCACTGTTCAAGATTTGTCTGCCGACACTACAGTGCCGACAGCTACTGTTTCAGATTGATGTTTTCACTGGTCAGACTGGCGCCAGACGTGCCTTTACTGTTTACTTTTTACTGTTTGCTTTTGACCGCATGAACGCGGCTCATGATTGTAATTTACTGTTTATACTTTTGCTCAGCCTATATAACGGGCTCCCCTCCCCCTTTGTAAGGCAGAGGCATTTTAAGAGGTTCTCTGAAACACTCTATCCTCCAGCCATTTCCCTTTAGATTCTTCTTCTTCTTCTATCCTTACTTCAGTAAGTCCGAACGCTTACTCCTGTAAAGGTTTTTATCATATAATCTAGAACGATTATCTGTTTTCTGAGTTTAAGTTTTATCAACTGCTTTTAATATCAGTTGTTTATTTTGATTATACCATTGTCATACCGCCACATTGGTCGGTTCTATTGCTTTGATTTACAACTGCTTATTTTCTACATCTATTATCACCTCCCCTCTCCCCTGCATCTATATGCATACTGCGCTTCCACCCCTCCCCCTCATATATATATATATATATATATATATATATATATATATATATATATATATATATATTAAGGTCTAATGGGTCTACCATATTAGCTCAATAGAATAGAAATGAAATGGAAGTTAAGTATTTAGAATTGAGACCTTCTATATTCCTCCATCTCCCATTCATTTTCTTTTCAAATTTTCTTTTCTCTGTCATTCAATAATAAATTTGAAAAAAAAAATATATGAATAAAAATAAATAAGAGAAGATTGAAAAATACCAATTTCTCTTTAGAATTACATTTTGATACATTACGTAATAAACTGCATTTTGTCCCATGTTTGATGAAACATTAAATGTCTCGACAACATTGTTGACCGTGCCAAAATTAAGCACCCTAGCTAGACATGGATGGACCAAAAAGTTGTGATTGACTGTACTAAGATGTTCATAGGCTAATTCATGTACATTAAATATTTTTCTGACATGCATGATGTGTTTGAAGATTTGCTTGTCTTCTTTGCCTTGGGTTTCTGTGTTTTTTTTTTTTTTTTTTTCTATAAATGGCGGTTTAGGTTTGTTGGCTTTTGGATGAAATTCACCATGTCTATTTTTGCTAAAGAACATTATCTCTCTGTTGTTTTTAACTGAGACATGATTATCCATTGATTTTAGCTGAAGATCATTATCCTTACTGTCAATCTCCCTGGTGGTTGACATAAGTCATAGCTAGCAAGGGTAAGGAATATTAGTTACCTCTTTCCATACTTTTGAAAATTAGGGTTTTGTATTTTATTTGTAGATTGAAATGAATTTAGGTGAAAGTTTTTATAGGTTTACAAATAGTTAGAGGTACCCCGAATCACTTTTCTATTAGAAAAAGGGAATAGCTTTTATTATGAATGGAAGAAAGGTTGAATAAAATAGTTTTGATGTTAGAGTATATGATAAGGTTCTAACACTTGGAATATCCATTCCCATTGCCCATGAGAAATATCTATTCCTATAATTAAGGAATGTCTATTCATTTCCTCAATTTAAAGGAATGTTTCAAAATCATTCCCTCATTTGCAATGATAATGGCTATTTCATTCTACCGCCTTCAATTTTCAATTAAAGCTATTTTTTTTTTCTTAATGAAATAGTCATTCCGCGTACCAAACTTTTAATTTTTTTTTTTTTTTTTTTTGGAATGTAGTATCATTTTGCTGTATGTTATAATTGTCAAATATGTCATGAAAGCAATGATTTATTATTTCCTTTCTTTGGGCAGATGGTAAGCAATGAAGTACTGGCAGCATGTGGTATGTTGAATTGTGTTAATTTAGCTGTTATGCTGTTTTACAAGGATGAGTCGAAAACCTCTAAAGTGCAACTTCAAAACATGTATGTGGAGAGTATAAATCTTACAAAAGGTAGACGCGACCAAGAAAAAAATTTTAGAAGTGAAGAAAAGTCTAGCGGAGACGATGAAAGAGAAGAAGTTCTAGAAGAGATGAGGAAAGAGGAGAAAAGTCTAGAAGAGACCAAGAAAACCGCTGAAGTCATGTTGCCACTTCTTCAAAACATGAATGTGGAGGTTAAAGAAGTGTTACAACATTTGAGAAAATCCAAAAAGAGATCATGAAAGGTGGAATAAGCAAAAAAGAGAAAATGGTGGAATAACTAACGACCAACTTTAAATATCATGTTTGTTCTTTGTATTTAATATAGTTATTGTAATTGAACTTATGATATGTTTGACCCTTCCTTGTCAATTTTGAGTCGTTGAAATTTATTAATGCATGCAGAGGGTTCTTTACCTATCAGATTGAGGTTAATTTGCCTATACTAGATGACATTTTTATGTGGTTATCTTTTACCAATTTATATCCGGCCATCTTATATTTTAGCATCATTTAACCTAATAAAAGTACTTTTTATGTTAATTTAAAATATATGCAATGATTGGGAAAACTCAAAGTCGGGAGGTCCCGAAAATTTTTCATGCATTAATTGTGTTTTTCTTTCTCTTAAATACGATAATCAAAACAACATTATCAAGGATAGTGTGTATATATATATATATATATATATATATATATATATATATATATATATATAATTGACGACAGGGTCCTGATCCATATATATAATTATATATCTAGAAAACAATCATTTTCATCGCCTACATACCATCGAGCCTTGGTGATCTTCCCAAGCTTCAACATCTCTTTTTGGGTTATTGCACAAAGCTTCTGTCAATTCCAGATTTACCACCAAGTTTGATTAGGGTGGATGCATCATACTGCACGGCATTGGAAAGATTCCCAAATCTATCAAATAGATTACACTTGGTAGAGTTGTACCTCAGTAACTGCAATAAATTAGTCAAGATTCCAAGCTTCGATAAGATGTTGAAGCGCATTGACTTGATTTACCTAGAACGGTGTAGCAATTTAACAAATAATTTTAAACAAAGCATCCTACAGGTTCTCTCTCTCATTTTTTTATAACACTACTTATATATATAATGCTTTTGGTGGTTACAGGAATGGACTTTGAGTGGAGTTGGTAGTATGGCTGGCATTTTTCTCCCTGGCAATGACATACCTGATTGGTATACGTATAAGGATGAGGGATGCTCTGTATGTTTTGAAGTGCCTCGCATCATTGATCGTCATATGGAAGGGTTCACTTTATGCATTGTTTATTCATCATGTCACTATTCCAAGATAGGGTACACCGAAGATCTTCCTATCATTTTCTTAATCAATAAAACCAAGAGTACCATTGAGCAAAATGACAGGTCATGTAGAATTACTCTGGAATTTTCGCATGAAGATCAGATTTGGCTATTCAATTTTGATAAAAGTGAGTTCAATTTGGAAGCCGGCGACGAAGTAGAGGTTAAAGCAGATTTTGGGCCAAAAATCATTGTTAAGAAGATAGGGCTTTACCTAATATACGACAGGGATATTGATGAAAAAATGATTCATTATGCCTCTACATCGGATAATGATGTCATTGTTGTTAGGGACGATGAAGATGCATCTAAGGCTCAGGTTGCGATCGAGTCTAAAAGAAACCATTGTGATGATGAAATAGAATCGAGCCATGGTTGCTTGAATGATGAACAAGAGGCTAAAAGATTGAGGTGTGAACAAAATCCTAATGATAAAACAAAATCAAGCCATGTTTGCTTTGACAACAATCGAGAGCCTAAAAATTTGTGGGTTGCTCATTCTTTATAAACATGCCCAGGATCTTGTCCACAGGCAATGTGGGACTATTTCTCAACACTCTCTCTCACCTGCAGGATAGGCTCTGATACCATGAAAAAATTTGTGGGCTTAACTCATCTCATAAAACCGGTTCTATAAGAGAGGGTTGCTGATTCCTTATAAACATGCCCAAGATCTTGTCCACAGGTAATGTGGGACTATTTCTCAACACAACTTTGATTAAAAATGGAAGAAACAAATAACTTTGGAATAGTCATTCTCGATCTCATGGGTAATGAGAATGGCTACTCCAAGTGTTGGAGTATATTCTAAGAGCATCTCTAACATCATTACGTAAAATAGCTGATCAAAAGTAAAATTCTATATTTTAACTAATGTCTTTTCTTTACACACTTCTCATTATCTTCTCTATTTCTATTTAAATATTATTTTTCCTACCTTCTTTATTATATTCCTCCCAAAACTCTTAATTTGTTCCTCTTCTTCTCTCTCAACCCTTTGATTCCCACTCACACCACCACAAACCCAGAAGCAGCAAAAGCCAGATGGGTGTTTGTTCTGCAATAGAATTTTGGGTTAGATTTCCTTTGTGTTTCAGTTGACCAACTGTTTGGGCTAGAAGAGTGAGGAACATGTTTTGCATGAACCCAGACCAAAGAGATTGGGCAACAAAGAGAGAGGAAAGGAAAGAGAAACAATAAACAATGTCAACATTTTTGTGAACAGTGATTATTTACCTTTGAATGATCACCGTAGCAAAATCATGGTTTAGATAATCAGATGCATAATCAGTTGGAGAAGAGTAGTTTTAGAGAAGTTGTTGGAGTTGCTCTAATATCAAAGCTAGTCTATTATGCATTCTTCCATTCCTATATAATAGAAAGTTTAGAAACTATTCATTTTTCTTAATGAAATAGTCGTTCCGCTTACTAAACGTAACATAATTATTTTAGGCAAAGCAAAGCAAAAAGTGACGTAAAATATTAGCTTCAAAATCTACAATAAAAGATTAAAAGTCAATAATAATAATCTTAAATTCAACGGTGATTTTAAAAGCCACATCACAGTTGGGAGAATATCAGGAGAACACTAGAAGAGCACGTAGCATTTCTCAAAGTAGTTTGTAATGTTCGTTGTTGGAAACTAAGAGCGTAATGTTCCAATGATCTATAAATATAAGATTTTCTTTTAAATATAATAAAGGGTTAAATACTAAAAAACCCCTTAGGATTTGAACACTTTATTTTTTTTCTCATAGGTTTTGATTTGTATCACAGTACCTGTGGTTTTGATAAAGATCAATGGTCCTTCCATCCATTGACTGTTAGTTGACTTAACGGAAGTCCACATCACTGACACGTGGACCAATTAAAATTCGACATCTGGCATAAGTGGCCACGTTATCACTGATGACGTGGCCACTAATTAAATTTTTTATTTTTTCAAAAATAAAAATAAAAAAGAATATATTTTTTCAAAAAAAAATTACAGCCACCCCCATCTGGCCACGCCCAATACCCACTGAGGGTGGCCGAACCACCCCCTTGGTGCCCAAGGGGGTGGCCGAAACCACCCCCAGTGGGTACTGGGGGTGGTTTCGGCCACCCCCATGGAGCCAAGGAGGTGGCCGAAACCACCCCCAATGGTGGTTTCGGCCCACCCTTTGGCTCCATGGGGGTGATCGAGCCACCCCCAAACCACCATTGGGGGTGGTTTTGGCCACCCCTTTAGCCATAGGAGGGTGGCCGGAATTTTTTTTTTCTTTTTTTCTTTTTTGAAAAAATATTTTTTTAAAAAAATAAATAATTTAGTTAGATGGCCACGTCATCACTGATGACGTGGCCACTTATGCCAGGTGTCGAATTTTAATTGGTCCACGTGTCAATGACGTGGACTTCCGTTAAGTCAACTAGCAGTCAATGGATAGAAGGATCAATTTGGCATTTATCAAAACCACAGGTACCTCCTGTGATACAAATCAAAACCTAGAGAGAAAAAATTAAGTGTCCAAACCCTAGGGGAATTTTTAGTATTTAACCCTATAATAAATAAATAAGCAAAAATATATATATATTCCTTCTTGAGGAGGTATATGAATGGCGTATTAACAAACGAGTGGTGTTAGAAGGTACGGTTAGAAAATAAAATCTGTACAAGTCAAATATATCCAAGCAAAGCAACAATCCCAAGCATATTCAAGCAAGGCAACAATCCCATGATTTCTTCCTCCATGTTTCATGGGATTGCATATTACTTTCCATCAGCAGACCTAGCAGTCCCTCAACCCATGATTCACTCCATGATCTATGGGATGTGTTCCCTTCATATGCTAGGTATTGTTCTCTCTTCTAATATTCAAATTATCGAATTTAATGCAGACAAAATGTAGTCTTATATTTTATCTTTGTATTCTTCTCCTTCCCTTTCTTCTTCTTTCTTTACAAATTTTCTTCCCTTATTCTATATTTTCACAGGTACTACAAAGTATCTACAATCTAATGTGACAATATATAATTAATAAAATAATTAGGTAAAAATTTTAGCTTATCAATTTCTTTTACTTGTTTCGCTAACTAAAGGCCTGAGGCAATCATTGACCAATATAGAGGAAAAAAATAGTAAAATAGTAATTATTATGATTTTTATTTTTTTATTTCTTTTTTTGTTTTCAAAAGTAGTGATAATTATACGTGCCAGCTAGTGAATAGTGTTGATGAAAATTGTGGAGGATTTTGGGCTTTCTGTTGACTTTCGTGCCCGATTTTGAAGAAATTAAACCACCGCAATCAATTATCTTCAGATCCGCACTGGGATTTGAATTTGTAATTGGGAAAAAAACAATAATAATAATAATAATAAATCCATGGTCATACAAAAAACGTCATGGACTATGGACTAAGTCTAATATGCCATTAAAAAAAAAAAAAAAAACGGAAGAGAAACTTGTCTACTTACAAAGAAAAAAACAAAAACAAATAGGGTAAAGTTGACTTAACCCCCTCATATTACCATCCCATTGATAAACTACCCTCAAACTATCAATTGTAACAATTTACCCTCCAAACTACCAAAACGATGATAATTAATGTACCCTCAATGCTAGCAAAGTGACGAAATTACCCCTATATAATTTTCAATAAGACAAAAATACCCTTAAAATTTTGAAAAAAAAATTAAATTTTAATATTTTTGTTTTTATTTTAATAATGGTAATTTTGTTATTTTATTAAAAGTAGAAGTATATTGTCATTATTTTGGTAGTTTGAGGAATGAATTGTCCCAATTAATAATTTGAAGGATAAATTATCATTATAATACTGGTAGTTTAGGGGTTAAATAAATTTTACCTAAACAAATAAGAAAGAAAAGAAAGCAAGCCCGACAAAAAAAGAAGTTTGACTCTCCTCTCCCATTGGGGTATACTAAAGAAAAAAAAAAAGAAAAGGGAAGTTGTTCACGCGTACAAGTTGGATTCCACGCCCAATGATGGGAATAAATAATGCTTTTGGAAGTTGACACTGCCCTGTGCACTCCGTCTCCTTCGCTATATACCACTTCACACCAACTCTCCTTGGGCCATGGCTGCCGGTGCCTTCCTCTCTTCATCTTTCTTCCTCCCATCCCAGCTGGACCTACGACGTCTTCTTGAGTTTTAGAGGCAAAGACACACGTAAGAATTTCACCGACCACCTCTATTTTGCTCTAAGAGATGCTGGAATCAACACCTTCAGAGATGACAACGAGCTCCAAAGAGGAGAGGATATTACATCCGAACTCTTGTCGGCAATACAAAGGTCGAAAATCTCTGTTATTGTCTTCTCTAATAACTATGCAGCTTCCAGGTGGTGCCTGGAAGAACTTGTGAAGATCATGGAGTGCCAAAGAACGGTGAGGCAATTGGTTTTGCCTATTTTCTACGATGTTGAACCCTCAGATGTGCGCAACCAAACGGGTAGTTTTGCACAAGCATTTTCGGAACATGAAGATCGTTACTTGTTGGACATAGACAAGGTGCTCAGGTGGAGGAGAGCTCTGATTGAGGCTGCTAATTTGTCCGGGTGGGATCTAAGAAACACTACAAACGGGTAAGTGTGCTCTAGCCAATCATTTTTAGATCTTTGACTTTACTCCTTTAGATTTCAAATTTTATGGACAAAAATAATGATAATAATAGGATGGAACTAAAAGAATAAGACTAAATGTTAAAGAGTTTATGTCCAAATTTTCCCAAAGAAATAGTAATAAAAAACTAATCAAAGCTTTGCTATGAATAATAGAAGCAGAGAATATGTCATCATGAAATATTACTATATTCAAATGCTTACTTGTTGGATTTTACCATACCTAACTTCCCAAATAATTTGCAGGCAAGAAGCCAAGTTTATTAGGAGAATTGTTAAAGAGATTTCAAGGGAACTCAACAGCACATACTTATATGTCACACTCTATCCAGTTGGAATAGATTCTCGTGTGCAAGACATCACTTCATTGCTAAGGGTTGGAACCAATGATGTTCGCATTGTAGGAATTTGGGGAATGGGAGGAATGGGGAAAACAACACTTTCTAAAGCCATATATAACCAATTTTTTCATAGCTTTGAAGGTAAAAGTTTTCTTGCAAATATTAGGGAAACTTCTAAGCAACATCATGGTCAAGTTCGATTACAAGTGCAACTTCTTTCTGATATCTTGAAGACAGGCAAGATAGAGGTAAATAATGTTGATAGAGGAATTACTATGATACAAGAAAGACTTCGCAATAGAAGGGTACTTGTTATACTTGACGATGTAGACCAATTGGAGCAACTCAATGCCATAGCTAGAAGTCGTGATTGGTTCGGCCCAGGAAGTAGAATTATTATAACAACTAGAAATGAGGAATTGCTAAAGGCACTTGAAGTGGATGGAGTATATGCAACCAAAGAAATGAGTGAAAATGAATCTCTGGAGCTCTTTAGTTGGCATGCCTTTAGGAATAGTTATCCCACCGAAGATTTTATGGACTTGTCAAGAAGTGTCATTGCTTATTCTAAAGGATTACCATTGGCTCTTGAAGTTTTGGGTTCTTTTCTATTCACTAGGAGCATAAGGGAATGGAAAAGCGCATTGGAAAAATTAAAAAGGATCCCTCATGATCAAATTCAGAAAAAGCTTAGAATAAGCTTTGATGCACTAAGCGATGATACTGAAAAGGATATATTCCTTGATATATCATGTTTCTTTATCGGAATGGACAAAAACTATGTTATACAAATATTAGATGCATGTGGTTTTTTTGCAGAGATTGGAATTAGTGTCCTCATTCAGCGGTGTCTTCTTTCAATTGGTGAGAGAAACAAGCTCATAATGCATGATTTGCTTCGAGACATGGGAAGAGAAATTGTTCGTGAAGAATATCCCAAAATACCGGGAAAGTGTAGTAGATTATGGCTACATGAGGATGCACTTGATATATTGGTAAAACATGAGGTAAAAACTTTAACTATAATTTTTTTTTTTTTTTTTGAAAAAAAAAAAAAAAAGTAAAGGATAAATTATAGTTTACCCCTTAATCATTAACCTATTTCAAATCACCTCTGAACTTTAAGTTATTGCAATTTATCTCTTAAATTAAAATTTCTATTTTGATTTTCTCTCCTTACTAATAGTAGTGTAAGGTAGGTTTGGGTATAACAGGACTTGAACCTGCGACCATTGAGTCCATGGTCTTGGTTTTCCATGGCCAGAGACCCACGGCCTCCCCTACCTATGGAGACAAGCAGCCTAACCGTGAGTCTCCTTTAGACCCAAGGCCGTGGGTCATCATGGGTCCCAGCCACGGAGACCCACAGCCAGGTCGTGGGCGTATGGCCATAATGACCCACAGCTAGGCCGTGATTTGGCCCGTGAATCTCCATGGCAAGGGGCTATGGTAGTCTTTTTTAAGGGCATAATTGTATTTTTACACATCTAAGCGGGGTATCATAGTTTGAACATGTCAATTTGGTCACATGGAGAAATTTTCATCCAAATTAACGGAGACAGTAACTTAAAAGTGTGGCATAGTTTAAGGGGTTTATTGTCACTTTTTAAAGTTTATAAGGTATTTGCAAATAAAGTGTTAGTTACAATATATATATCAACTCTAATATAACCCCTTTAAAATTGCACCACACAAATCTTTTTCTTAGCAGGGAACAAAAGCAGTTGAAGGACTTTCTTTAAAATTACCAAGATTAAGTAAGATGAATTTCAGTACAGATGCATTTATAAAGATGCAGAGATTGAGATTACTTCAACTTGATCATGTACGCCTCACTGGAGATTATGAACATCTTTCCAAAGAGTTAAGGTGGCTCCGTTGGCACGGGTTCCCACTAAAGTTTTTGCCAGACAACTTTTACTCAAGAAACCTAGTTGCGATTGACTTACGATATAGCAATCTCACACAAGCTTGGAAAAATTCAAAGGTATATTATACCCATAACCATTAAGCCATAAGTTTTGACATTTTATGGGCTAATATTTTTGTTTCTTTCTTTTCTCTTTTGTTCAGCAACTGTTCGAGAAGTTGAAGTTTCTAAATCTCAGTTATTCCCATTACCTCACTAAGACTCCTAACTTTACGAGACTCCCTAATCTTGAGAAATTAATACTCAAAGATTGTACAAGTTTGTTTGAGGTTCACCAATCCATTGGAGATCTTAATAATCTTGTTTTGGTAAATCTAAAAGATTGCAGAAGTCTTGAAAGTCTGCCAATGAGTTTTTATAGGTTGAAGTCTCTTCAAACTCTCATTCTTTCTGGTTGTTCTAAAATTGACAATTTGACTGACGAATTGGGGGAGATGGAATCCTTGACAACTTTTCTTGCAGATAACACTGCTATAAGACAAGTGCCATGTACCATAGTACAACTGAAGAACCTTAAACACTTGTCGTTGTGTGGGTGTAAAGGATCACCATCTAAGTCACTCCCTTCACTCTTTTCGTCTTGGATATCCCCAAGGAAAACTCCCAAGTCAATCAATCTTTTGCCTGCTTCACTACAAGGCTTGAATTCACTAAGAGATTTATGTCTCAGAGATTGCAATTTATCAGATGATGCAATTCCTAAAGATCTTGGGAGTTTATGCTCTCTTCGATCTTTAGATCTACAAAACAATCATTTTCATAGCCTACCATCGAGCCTTGGTGGTCTTTCAAAGCTTCAAACTCTCACTTTGGATTATTGCACAAAGCTTCAATCAATTCCAAATTTACCACCAAGTTTGACAGGTTTGTATGCAACAAACTGCATGGCGTTGGAAAGAATGCCAAATCTATCAAATATCTCAAATATGGCATCTTTGTCCCTCACTAATTGCAATAAATTAGTCGAGATTATAGGCTTAGATAAGTTGTTGAAATCCATTGGCGTCATTCACATGGAAGGGTGCAGCAGTTTAACAAATACTTTTAAGCAAAGCATCCTACAGGTTTTCTTTCTCTCTCTCTCTCTCAAATACTTATTTTTTTTCAAAGTACCACTTATATACATCATGCTTTTGATGGTACAGGAATGGAGTCTGAGTGGATTTCATAATATTTTTGGCATTTTTCTCCCTGGCAATGATATTCCCGAAAGGTTTACTTTTAAGGATGAGGGACCCTCCGTTTGTTTTGAAGTGCCTTGTATTAGTAATCGTAATATTGAAGGGTTCACTGTATGCATTGTTTATTCATCATGTCTTGACAAGATAATAGCTGAAGATCTTCCGAGCATTTCAGTAATCAATTATACCAAGACTACAATTCAGACTAGAAGCCCAGCAACAATTGATGTAGTAATCTCCCATGAAGATCACATGTGGCAAGCCAATTTTCCTAAAAGTAACTTCAATTTGGACACCGGTGACGAAGTAGAAGTTATCGTGGATTTTGGCTCAGGAATCGATGTTAAGAAGACAGGGGTTCGCCTAATATACGACAAGGTTATTGATGGAAAAATGATACATTATGCCTCTACATCGAATAAGGATGCCATTGTTGTTACTGATGATGAAGATATGTCTCCAGATCAGGCTGCGACCGGGTCTAAAAGAGTCCTTTGGGATGATAAAGCAGAATCAAGTCATGGTTGCTTTGGCAATGAACAAGAGGCCAAAAGATTGAGGTGTGAACATAGTGCAGATGATAAAGCAGAATCAAGCCATGGTTGCTTTGACGATGATCGAGAGGCTAAAAGAATGAGGTGTGATGATAATACTGAAATGAGTTGAAGAAAGAAAGCTAACATCATAATAGACATACAAAGCAAGTACTGCATTTCATGATTCTTTCTGGTATCAAAGTCACATAGCATGGATATGATTCCTTGGAGGTTCATATGGATGTTGGCAACAATCCATCTGATCTGTCTTTCTGATATTTAGGAGATTTAAAGCATAATAGTCCTAAAGTATTGCAAACTAGCCATTCAAATCTTCCAGTTTTCATCATGAAGTATTTGTTTTAAGTCTCCAAGTACCACTAGAAATTACCTTGTTTGGTTGCATTTTCCCCAACTGCCTTTTGCTGGAAATGTGGATTCCTCGCTCGAGTATGGGAATCCACCTTCCCTTCACCTTGAAGTAAGTTTTTTTTTTTTTTTTTTCCTTCTAAAAGACAAAAATATTGCGGGTACTAAACATCCTTGTTTTCTCAATTCCAAACCTTCTAAAAAAATAAAAATAAAAAATAAAAAAATCCTCCCTAAGCCAACTAAAAAACTCTTTGAAATCTAGTGGAGCCTCTTTTGGTTCTTCGAGGACGCATAAGTTTCCTTTCTCCTTTGCTTTTTTGTTTTTGTTCCCACTATTTTCTCTCTCTAGTTACTTTTCTTTAAGTTCTACGTTTGTCAATTTTGCCTAGATTGCTTCTTTTTCAATCTGCGTTTCTGTTTGATTTTTAAATATTTTTGTATCAAACAGCCTTATGTATTTGAAGAGAGAAATATAAAGATATTTTGGAAATGATAAATAATTCGTACATATGCCTAGAAATAAACCAAACATTGGACATGGGTTCGGTAAAGTTTTTAGAATCGTTTTGGGTCTTGAAAACGTAAAACTTGAAAATTGATTCAATGAAGCCACATTTGACTAAAGTGTTGTACACAACTCAACAGACGAAAAATCGTTTTGTAAAATTTTGAGAACTGTTTTTAAAAAATGAAAAATTGAAAAGAGTTTTCCGAAATAAAAGCAAACAAATAAAAATAAAAACTATTGCAGGTTACACGGGCGGCTACTGTAGGGCCATTTGACATTTCTGGTGGCCGCTGTGGGGCTGCCAGAAGTTCATGGTAGTCATCAATGTTTTGCTATCACCACGAGGTCATCGAAAGCTCATGGCCACCACCACAAGGCCATTAAAAGTTAATGGCTGCTACCGCAAGGCTACTGAAGGTTTATGGCAACTATCACAGGACTACCTAAAGTTTACGGCAAGCGTCATAGAGCTGCCGAGTAACACCTCTAATTTTACCTCTTTGAGAGTAAGAAAGATTTATTAAACTTTAAGAATGAAGTGCTAGTTTTGGCGAATTTAAAAGATCTGTTCTCTAAATTATAAAAATTTTGGGTAAAATCGAATAAAACAATTTACTGTAGGGATAAGTAGGACTCGTAATCTTTTGAGTTAAGGCATATTTTTGAAGTTATTGTGGTATTTTATTTCATGCTATTATTTTACTAAGGAGGATTTTTAGAGGTGTTAAAGGGTTTTAATTGGGCTAAGAATGATTTTTGGAGGTTAATATGAATTTTGAATAACTGAGGAATAAAACTTGGTCATTAAATGGTTTGGATTGGGCTGATTTAGAAGTAATGAGCTGATTGTTATTACACCGAGTTTGGAGGAGCCCAAAGAGGGCGGATTAAGAGGCCAGGCCACTCTTATGCCGTAAGGGGAGAATTTAAGTATCTAAAAGCAAGGTTACCAAACAGACTCGTATTCTCGGGAATTATTCCCAAATGCGAGTTTAGTCACATTCCCAAAAATCCAAATTCCCGTACATCAAAAATGTTGATACTGACAAAAAAAAATACTAAATTTCTTAAACCAAATGCCGCGTATAAGTCTTCAAATACTTAAACAAAACTGTAACTAAATTAATCTCCACACCAAACTATTTAGTTAAACGGGTAACCGGATCTGACACGATTATGACATGGAAATAGTCGAGTAACCCGACACAACCCGTTTAACCTGTTTACAATAAACAGGTCATATTGGGTAGACACGACACAACCCGACCCGTTCTCTTAACAGGTAACCCGACCCGACCCGACCCACTAAAAACCCTAAACCCTAAATTAAAAAAAAAAAAAAAATTGTAATAATAATGCATGAATACCAATACAATTGTTAATAAAAACATTCACAAAATTAGCAATTTTCAACTCTATAAATATTAGAATATTAGATAGTCCATTTCCATAATTCCATGTAATGCAACAATGATTTTAGTTTCTCTTTAAGGAGACTCATTTGCTATGATGACCAGTTTAGATGTTCTGTGTTTTACTATTCATATTAAATTTCACATATATATATAATGGTGTATATATGAAATGAGTATGGATCAAACTAAATTTCCCAAGACATTTCCATCATAGCAATAAAGAAAAAGATAATAATAATAATAAATAAATAAATAAAATTCAAATTTAAAAATTAAAAATTAAAAAAAATAATAATAATAATAAAAAAAATAAAAAATAAAAAATAAAAACAAAACTAAAAACTACATCATTAGATTCATTACAAATTAGGTTCCCATTGGCCATTATGCCCAGTGTTGTCTACTTGAAGTCTTGAAGGATCCATGATTCATCTCATGTAATTAAAGATATGAATTATGAAACACTACAAATATGCTCATTTTTTGACTTTTTTTTTTTTTTTAACCGGGTCTTGGGTACCCGTCAGAAGACTTAGTCCCGCCTCCCGAACAGTAACCGGGTCTGGTGGGTCGACCCGCCAAACACGAAATTAGTCAAGTCTTAAACAGGTAGACCCGATTAAGACCCGAATCCGATAAGGCCAAACCCAATACCTGTTTTTTTGTGTCGGGTTCACGGGTCGTGTCAAAATTGCCAACCCTAATATATATACCATCTCGTTCCGACGAGCGTCTTTGTAAATCTGGAATTTGTACCTCGTCCGAACGTGCTGCAAACGTAATTGTTGGCAAGTGTCTCGATGACTCAATTATAACCATCTCGTCCATACGCTTATTGGCAAACGAACCTATTTTGTCACTGAATTTGGCAATTCAAAACCTAACACCATCAAATAGTAAACTAACTCACAATTCCGACAAGAAACTAAAAAAAATCGTTTCTAGTGGAAACATACTCCATTGAAGCTAAAATTAGCAACTCCTCCCCAAGAACACTTAAATGTTTGACGCTACGCTGAAACTCAACAAAAAATTATCCACAAGATCGAACTCCTGAATACATAAGATCTATTAATTCCAATCATTATTCAAGAAACAAGAGAGACAATTTGGAAACAAAGAAAATGATGGAAAGATAAAAATTAAAAAATTAAAAAAAAAATAAATATTGCCAAGCATTTAAAATAAAATTTTTAAAAAATAATAATAATAACACAGCAAAAAAGAAAATTGTAACCGGATAAAACACATCAAAACATTGGTAGTGATCGAAACAACAGTTCAAGTGATTTAGAGAATAAATTCAACATACCATTTCCATGTCGCTGTACATGTATGTTGATGGTGAACTCTGGTCACAACTGTAGACATTGGTGAGCAAGTCTGCAAATCAAAGCAAATATCAGTCATAATGACATAATTTCGGACCAAAAGCCATAACTGACATTCAGAGAGAGAGATAGAGATGTGCCATAAGCTTGCTTGCAAAGTTGAAGAGAGTGAGGTCCTGTGGTTGTCAAATTTGCAGAGAGTAGAACAGTTTTTGGAAACACAAATTGAAACTGATCTACAAAACCCAGAAAATTTATCCCCTGAATTACTACTTTTTCTAAAATTAAAATTAAACTGAAATTACACTATACAAATTGAACTCCTACCAAAATCAATCCAGGGTACTTTATTCACCAAATTTAGACAGATCCCAAACTGTAGGTAGATATTTTAATAGACTACGCAACACTGGGGATGTGGGAAATAGAACTGACTCTCTCTCCTATTCAGATAAATACCACATACATAGTATATATAATATATAACTAAACAATTTGAGACAATAACAGCAAAAAGGGTGTGTAGACCACATTCACTAAACTAATCACTGTTTTCCTTTCAAGTACTTGTAACGCAAAAATGAAACATGTGCAAGCTTCATGTCCGACAGTAAAGAAGGGAGAGCAAACAACTGTTATTTCTTTGTTTTACAAAAAAATAAATTAATAATTGTTAGAAGAGTTATTAGAATTAGTAAGTCATTAGGGTTTGAGGGTAGTTTGGTCATTGTGATATTTCCCTAATCCTATATATTAGGATGTTTGTATTAGGTTAAAAATAAGCTGAAATACAGCAGCCTCGTCCTCTTCTCCCTCAAATCTTCTTACTACCAAACTATTAACATGGTATCAGAGCGTGTTTCGATTCTTGGAAAATCCTGTAGCCTCCTCCCTTCTTTTCCCCCTCAAATCTTCTTACTACTAAACTATTAACAATAATAATAGGAAAAAGAAAAAGATTCCATACCTTTCTGAACCCTGGAAACCATTCTTCAATTATTTAACTCAAACTATGCAGCACTTGAGGGGTCTCTTCCAACACCATAACTGAAGCACTTAAGCACATAAGCTGATGCAAATACAAGGGGAATGGATGTATCATAAACTCCACAGAAATTTCAACTTTTGTCCATAATTTTGAAAAATAATTTGGCCAGGTACTTTTACCATCTCCATTAGGTTGGTGCCAAAAACATATATCTCAGGAACTCCTGCAAACTTATCCTCCAATAGCAGCATCCATCTGCAACAATGAAAATAGATAAATCAATACAACCACATGAAGATTTACAAAAGCAAGCCTTACTTTCTAAAACTTCATTACCGCTTATGCTTGCACATTTATCATAAATTTTCTAAGCCATAAAAAAATAAAATAAAATAAAATAAACGCAAAAGTTATCGATAATTAGTTGTTGTGCTTTGCATTTTAAAACCAAACTTTTTGATCAATATGCATGGAAGGTCCCATAATATTGATTCGATCCCTATGAAAAAAATTATTTGTGCATACTATATCATATATAGTAGCGATATATTTTTCTGTGTTATCTCATCCTCAGTCAAAAAATAAAACTGCAAAGCATGAAGACTGCTAATTAAATAAAGTCAATAACCAAAATTATAGAGGTTCTAGGAATGAGAAACAACTATATTTTGTACAAACTTATTTTATAAGTAATTAAGGAAACAAATAACACATCTCAAGAATTTCTACAAATTAAAGGAACGAGAACAGTTTTATGAAGTATAATGACTTTTAGTTCTATCACCGTCTTCTCAAAACCTTCAAAGTTTTGAGCAGTACGTTCTCTCTCAATACACCACATTACACACAGAGAAACCATCTTCCAAACCACTAAACTATTGTCTTCCAAACTATCCTCTCCAACAACAAACTTCACGGCTCATTAGGGCATGACCCACTCTATCCCGAAAAAGACGGAAGATCCATTCCCACATACTTCAAAATAGAGCAAAAGATGATCAATGGTTTCCCCACTCTTCTTACACATACAACACTTGTCCACCACTATAATGTGTCTCTCAAGTTATTCATAGTTAGGATCTTCCCCAAGGTTGTCATCCAAACAAAGAATGCTCCAACAAGCAAACAACTTCACGCCCCATTAGAGCATGACCCACTCTATCCCGAAAAAAAGGGAAGATCCATTCCCACATACATCGCAGTAGAGCAAAAGATGATCAATGGTTTCCCCACTGTACAACACTTGTCCACCACTATAATGTGTCTCAAGTTATTCATAGTTAGGATGTTCCCTAAGGTTGTCATCCAAACAAAGAATGTCACCATCAAAGGAGCTTTTATTTCCCTAAATGCTCTTCCAAGGAAAAGGAGTGATCAAGGGGAATTCGCGAACTGTAAAAAGATCTAACCTCAAAAACCTCCTTAGTGGAAGGAGTCCAACCTTAGGGAATACAAGAGAATATAATATGAGGTAATCAAATCCACCTCCTAATCATGCACTGATTTGATAAAGGTGATGTTTTAGAGAACTGCAAATGATTTGCCATCGAGGCCTCCTTGAGCAAGATATAACTACACAATCCATGAAGACTACCTTCAATGTCTGATCCCCACAGATCGATCATGACAAAATCTGATCTTGGCACCATCACCCACCTCAAATCTAATCAATTTGGAGAAGTCTCTCCCACCCACACATAACATATTTCCACACCCCATCCCATAAGGCCCAACAACCACATTAGAATATCACCCTCCCCACATGATGTCATCTTTAACATCCACAACCAATCTCTACAAAGCCTCTCTCTCCATGGCATAACACCATAACCATTTCCCTAATAGAACTCAATTAATCACCCGCCTCAAATCTAATCAATTGGGGGATGTCTTTCCCACCCGCTCCTAACATATTTCCACACAAGCACATTAGACTATCACCCTCCCCACATGATGTCATCTTTAACATCCACAACCAATCTCTACAAAGCCTCTCTCTCCATGGCATAACACCATAACCATTTCCCTAATAGAACTCAATTAAAAAGATGCAAATTCCTAACCCCCAAACCACCTGAAGATAATGGAGTATAAATCTTTTATCAGTTTGTTAGATATTATTTAAACTCATCCCCGACAACACCCCACAAGAAATCCCGCTGAAATTTTTCTAAACGAATAGCAACACCAATAGGGATGGGAAAAATAGACAAATAATAAGTGGGGAAATTAGAAAGAGTGCTTTTAATCAAAGTGATCTTACCACCCTTAGACAAGTAGAGTTGCTTCCAACCTGCCAAACAACGTTCCATTTTCTCAATAATACCATCCCATATTAATTTTTCCTTAAAGAAGCTCCCAACAGAAGACCCAAATACTTCATAGGCAAAAATGAAACCCTACAAATAAGGATACAAGCCAAGCATTCAACATCTTCCACAGCACCAATAGGGAGGAGCTCTGATTTAGCCAAGTTAATTTTCAAACCTAACACAACTTCAAAGCATAAGAAGAGACATCGCAAGCGACAGAGGTGATCTAGATTTCTTCATAAAAGATCTGGGTGTCATCCGCAAACAAGAGATGAGACAGAATGAGCTCATCATTATTTCTTTACCCCACCGAAAAAATCTAATAAAAGCCCCCTATTCACCATCACGGATAAGATTCTACTAAAAGCCTTCATAACAACTACAAAAGGCAAAGGTGATAAAAGATCCCATGTCTTGGGCCACGAGTACTGTTAAAGAAGCCAGAGGGGGTTCCATTAATCAATATAAAGAAACACATCATGCAAATACAGTGAGCTATCCACTCAAACTATCTCTCCCCAAAACCACATCTCCTTGACGTATACAATAGAAAGTCCCAATTGATATGATCATACACCTTCTTTAAGTCTAGTTTACATAGAAAACCTAGTTTCCCTAATCTGAGTCTACTGTCAATGCATTCTTAGCAAAAAGGACTAAATCAAAAATCTATCTCCGTCTGATAAAAGCTTTGAGTCTGGGGATAACCTTCTCCAAAACCATTTTCAGCTTGTTAGCTAGAACTTTGAAACAATCTTATAGACGCCTCCAACTAGACTAATAGGACAAAAATCCGTAACATCCACAGCCCTGCTTTCTTAGAAATAAAAGCATAAAAGTTGCATTAAGGCTTCTCTCAAACTTACCTCTATCAGGAACTCATTAAAACATTCATGAAATCTTCTTTAAGAACCTCCCAACAAGTCTAAAAGAAGGCCAACGAGAAACTATCAAGGCCTGGGGCCTTATCACCATTCAGAGTATTCACCACCTTAAAAACCTCACTCTCCTTGGAAGCTCTCTCCAACCAAGTAGCATCCGTTTCACCAATAGAAACAAAAAACAAACCATCCAACTTAGACCGCCAACTAAACTGCTCAGAGTAAAGACAATTTTTTTTATAGGTAATTTACTCACGAACCCAATGGAACTTAAACCCACAATCTCACCCTCTACCTTATTACAAAGGGAGGAAGTATCATTTGAGTTAAAGCTAATTGGCAAGTAAAGACAATTGTAAAAATGCAGAATATGCTCTCTAATATCTGAAATGTTGGAAGAAATTGAGCCATTAATATCTAAAGATTTGATGGTGTTGTTTCGTTTGATCGAATAGGACACTCAGTGGAAAAATTTTGTATTCTTATCTCTCCTAACCAAAAAGCCCTCAATTTCTATCTCTAACTTACTTTTTTCATTAAATTAGTCCTCTCCAAGTAACTAATAATCTCAGCCTTTCTCAAATTCTCAACATCAGATAAGGTTCTTTCTTCAGCCAAAACATCAAGACCTCAGAGTTCTTCCAAAAGAGACTTTTTCTACTTCTCAACATTACTAAACATCTCCCCATTCCATTTCTTCAAGTCAATTTTCAAAGTAACTTACATGCCAAAATAAAATTAGGATAGCCTTGAAAACTGTAAGACAGCCACCATTGTTTCATCTTTTCCATAAAGCCCTCTGATTTTTTTTTTTTTTTTTTTTATAAGTAATGTTGTATATATCAAAAAAAGCGCAATGCGCCCCTTTTCCATAAAGTCCTCTGATTTGAACCACATATTCTCAAACTTAAAATATCTCATGCTCCTTTGGGCAACTCCATGATCAAGCAAAATAGGAAAGTGATCCAATAAAATTCTAGAGAGCATCCTCTAAGAGGCATTTGGGAATTGGGCATCCCAGTCAGGGGAAAAAAGAAACCTGTCAATTCTGAACCACGAAGGAGGGTCCCAATTATTAAACCACATAAAATTACCTCCTACCAGAGGGATATCCATGAGACCCTGTTCAAAGATGAAATCATAGAACTCCACCATAGCCAAAGAGAAACAAGAATCGCTCAATCTCTCTATTGGTAAGGGGATGATATTTAAATTACCCCCAATGCACCATGAAATATCCCACCAACTAAGCAATCTTGCCAATTCATCCCATAATAACCTTCTTTCAAAGTCAATATTAAATCTCCCCCCACAACAACTAAGAAAAAAAACTTCTCAATTTTTTTCACCACCCTCTAATCCCAAATTAAAAAGATCCCTCCCAGAAGCCCCTCTCAAATCTAAATAACACCAATCTCCAAATTGACATCCCTACAAGCTACGCATCTCCACCCTTACCCTTGATAAAAACTCCAATTTAGTTTCCTATAAAAAAAAAAATGCTGATCTTCCATTCTTTGAGTAGATTCCTAACCCTAGTGTTTACCCCTCACATGTAACCCTCTAACATTTCAAGACAAAATTTCAGGCTTAATAAAGAACAAGAAGAACCTCTCACCATACCTCTATCTCTGCTTAAGAAGCACCCTCAAGATCATAATTAATAGAACAAGAAATTCTTTTTAATTCATGCCTGCCTCTATTCACTGACTTAGCATGAGAAGAAGGGGAACTAACCAGATCCTCCTAACCACGACTCACTTCAATAGCAGTTAACAAAACCATTAGCTCTCTTTCAAACCCCTCACAAGAGCAGTTCAGGCTTTTATAGTTTGATAATATCTGAGGTGAATATGTATTATGGCCAATGTTTTAAAATATAAAAGACATCTAAAAAAAACTAAATTACGTGATAACACACATAACAAGGAAACAAAACAGAAGACCATGTCAAATTCAAATATAAGTAAGGAAACAGAATAAGGATTATAGATACCAATATCACCTTCAGGATGCCTGAGAAACATCAGATGAATCTTTGAATTATAGAGAAAAGAATAGATGAATCTCAAACCACTGAGGCAGCCACATCAGAAAGGTCTTCAGAGCCATATGTGTCTACAAGCAGATCATTTTCCAAATAACCTTTTAACAAAGAATAGCGCTTACCATCTACTTTTAGATGTTGGACATGTCGATTGGATAATAGAGCACACATTGCCTCATCAGGTATCAACCCCAAATCTCTCATCTCAGTTAACAGAGTAACAGCTGAACTCGAATCGCATGATCTACAAAGAAAATTACATAACCTGAAGGAAGTATTGCAGCTCAGTTCTATTCTTGCACCAATCATCTCTTGTAGCAACTGTATCACCATTTTCAGATCTCTTTGTCTACAAAAAAGAGAGAGCATTACATTATACATATGTGCATTGGGAGATATACCGGCCTCCTTCATCTGGTTATACAAGGTACAAGCCTCTCCAGTTCTACCACTCTTAAGAAGTCCACGGAAGGCAACAGTGTATGATACAACATCAAGTGGATACTTCTCAGCAATGGCTTTCCTAAATAGCCTTATGGCTCTATAAAATTTACCAACCTTTATAAGCCCATCTATAATTACAGTATGGATGTGAGCATCCTGACCAGGATAATTCATGAGGATCCCATGGTACGCATTAACTGCTTCATCAATTCTTCTGGCTTCACATAATCCACTTAGTAATCCAACAAAACTATACTTATCTGGTGTAAAACCACTACCCAACATATCATTATATAACTCCACAGAAAGATATGGAAAGCCAGCCTTTCCAAAAATATTTAGAAGTGCATTACAGACCACTAGGTCTGCTTCTACAACAATTCCAAGGACTAACTTGGGTAAGAGAGAAAACCTCCTAGACAAACATATAGTAGTTAACAAAGAACAGAGCGTATAAGAATCAGGTGCCATATTTTGTGTTTGTAAGCTTACAAAAACATCAAGTGCATCATCATACCTCCCAACCTTGGAGAGACTATCTATTAATACATTACATAGAACCAAGTCAGGGGCATGGCCTCTAGATTCCATGATATTTAAAATCTGGATCGCATCATCAACCATTTTTGATTCCATGAATCCCTTAATTAAAGTTGTATACGTTACAACGTTGGGAAAACAACCAGTCCTAACCATCTTCTCCACTAAATCACACGCAATATCAAATTTGCGCAGCCGACAAAACCCATTGACCAATATACTCCACACATTCACATGAATAGGAATTCCCAAAGTAATCATTCGACCCAGAACCTGATATGCCTCAACTAGCTTACTCATCTTGCAAAAACAATTCAACAGCATCTCAAATGTCTCGGCATTCAGATGATAGCCCTTTCCCAACATCATCCTGAAAACCTCCCGAATTCGAACCAAATCATTCAACTTACACAAATTACACAATGCAATATTAAATGTCAAAAAATTCTGCAGCTGGGTCTCCTTCAAAACCTTAATAGCTACATCGGCACGCCCAATCTTAAACAATACATCCATAATCACATTACGCGCAAACGTATTGGGCTCAAAGCCATATCTACGCATTTCCTCAAAAGCCTCAAAAACCATGTCATACATTCCTCCACGCCAATAAATCCTCAATAAAAGCAAAAACGTTCGTGCCTTCGTAACACACCCAACACACTCTAGTCCCCTAACAACCCCCCCGACCGTTTTATACTGTTCCATAAGGCGCTTAACCACACTAACCATGTGGTCAAACGCCGTCGTGTTGTGGAAGTAGTTGGGTTGCTTAGCAAACCATAAAAAGAAGCTCAATGCAATCAAATCAGAAGGACAGTCCAGTAAGGTGGAATGTACGGTCTGATGAGTGAAAAAGCGCTTATTTTTCTCGGGATTATCTTGATTTCCCCGGAAAATTTTCTGCGGAGTTTGATTAGTTACGCATACCGTGGCTGTTGAGAGGAAGCGAAGTGGCAGAAGGAGGGGCGGTGTGGTGATAAAGAGTTGATTCGAGGTTGATAGTAGCAAATTCCACCTATAACATTTCCATACCATTTCCAGGCAAATTTGTAATTTTCCCAGAAACCAAATGCGACATATAATTGGAAGAAAACCGCCTCGGACCTAGCCTTGAAAGGCAGATCAAACGTCGTCAAAACCCTAGAGAAGGAGAGAGATGCTAAAAATGGGATCTGGCTTGCATGCGGTAGTGGAAAACTACCGCATGCATGCTGTAGTGGAAAACGGTACCGTTTTCCACTAAACGGTACCGTTTTTCATGGTTAAAAATTAGGTTTAAAAAATTAATAATAAAAAATTCATTAAAACTTTAAAAATTAGAAAAAAATAATAATAATTAAAAAGATAAAAATATTAAAAAAAACTCCATTTTTGAATCTTGAATCTTTCAGATCTGTCAAAAAAAAAACTGAGAAAATCAATCCAAGAAATTAACCCCACAATCCAAAATGCACAGTGGAAGCCATAACTTTTCCAAGGAGGAAGTTAACTAATTCATATCACATACATATAATGACAAATCACATACACATGAAGAATTCAAGAAAACAGGAATTAATCAAGTTAAGCAACACAATATGATTATCACAAAGGCGTCAATATTGAAATATTAAATAAACATAATTAGGGCTTCAATTTAGTCATCCTAAGTAATTTAGTTACACATAATTAAAATAAAACTAAAAAGAAAAGGGAAAAAAGAACCGAAAACCGCTCTTAGAAGTATCCTCCAAATTCCTCTCCCAAAGTTATGTCTATTCAAGCATGATTATTCTAAAGGTTTAGATGTCTTCTTTATAGGCTTAAGAATACTCTAGAAAACCTAGTAAAATCGTAGGGTTTAGTCCTAGTGCAACTAGGACTAGAAAAACCCTAATATGGAAAGCAAAGGGAGTCTGGCCACAGCTTCTGGAATTCTCCAGCGCACGGGTGTGCTCGATCGCATCCCGTGTGCACTCGATCGCACATCTGCGATCGATCGTATGTCTCCTGCACTCGATTGCAATACGATCGAGTCTTCTCTTGTATGCACGAGCGCACGCCTCGCTCTTCATGTCTGGACCTCTCTGGAAGTGCGCTCGATCGTAGGGGACCTGCAATCGATCGCACTACCAGAATGCTTTTGCTTGCTTCAAGTCTTCTAGCTTTTTCACAATTTTATCCTTTAAGTCCGATACTTCCAAAAATGCTTTCTTTTCTTCCAAAAACCTATAAAACAAAGAAAATATAAAAAGAAAATAAAATCGCACAAACTAACAACACTAAGGAATTAACAAATATAAGTTTAAGGGGTAAAATACGAATATTTTGGCACTTAACATGGTGTGTGTGTGTGTGTGTGTGTGTGTATAAAATATATATATTAAATATATAAAGGAATGCGGATGTAAATAATATCTGCATCTGCATACCCTAAAACTGTTATCTGCATCCACATTTGCAGATATTAGTTTTTGCTATCCACATCTGCATCCGCGTATGTGGATAACAGATTACGAGCACTTATTATCCGCCTGCATTTTCACCCCTAGTTATAATATATAATTCATACCAATATATATAGAATTGTTGGGTAATAGATCAGCCAGAATCCATTAAGACCCTTAAAGCCCAAGTTGGCCAGCTAGGCCCACAAGCTAAACGTGGCCCATTATGCCAACAGAGTAGTGGGACAGCTAAGATCACCAAGTGTTGTAAGCACGAATGTGTTCACACCACTCCTCAACCACTCTCACCATGATAGCCATGACCCACGATCATAGGCAATTGCAGCAGACTCCTCAAGAACGTGGGTACCGAGAAAATAGGGGCAACAATTAGCATCAACTACCAGGCAGCCCTATAAAATGAAAGCTCCTACTAGGTAACAAGGGTTGAATTTTTTAGCCATTTATTGACTACTCTTCATATATAATCATCTACTGACTTAGGCATCGAAGTTATCCCCTACTGGCACACCCAGCAAGCTCTTATCCTAAAATTTGCTTTTTCTATAGGTGGCATCTTATCCCGGCTCATGTGTGCCACCCATTTCGAAAACTGTGCAAATAGTTTGACGCCGTCTGTGGGAACAACTTTAATTTCTAGACAAAATTTGTCATGCCGGTGATTACACGTTCAAGGGATCCCAACCATCCTTGGGGAGATGAGATTCCCAATCCAAACCGTCAAGATGGACAACCTGGAACTTCTAATGATCCAAATGGCTGTATTGCATCCTTGGAAGCGCACATGTAACGTCCCAAAATCTAGCCTTGACCAGTCTAGTAGGGTTATTGGCAATTACCCCAATGCAGCTAACTGGTAACTAATTGGGAAATCGCACCTCTTATAATAATCAGAGTAAATGCAAATGAAGGTGAAATAAATGTGAGAAAACTATAAATCATAATGACAGCATGCATTATCCTCAATCATAGACATGGTACTAATTGAAATGCAAATTACGTTAATCAAACATGCTAATTAACTCAATAACCTGCAGTGGCAATCTCATCACTATCATCTCCTTAGAAAATGGTTTCCTACAAGATATAATAACTGTATAAGTCTAAAGACTTAGTAAGTAAAACTCATAGTTGGGTATGAAATGAGCCAGTATTAATGAGTGAAAATAAACATGCAGTTTCGATAAGAACTTAAAAAATGTATTGTCTCCGTTAATACACCATAAAAGTATCGTTTTATTTGAAATAAAGAGGTGTAATTCTAGTAGCAATCACCTAAGAGGTTTAATGCAGAAAACTAATGTTTTAATAAGTTATAACTATCATGTATAGTCTACCTGAGATATTACTCATTTTCAGCAAGGTTAGCATTGTCCTAAGAGACCTGTAATACAATGTCGATGCATCGGCCACTGTATACTACCATTCATATACTAGCAGCCCGACCGAGTTCAACTTCAAGTGACCCACGCTACTAATAATGTACATAGGGGTGTAAATGAACCGAGCTTGGGCGAGCTTCCCTTGTCCAAGCTCGGCTCGTTTAAGTTCGTGTTTGGCTCAAGCTCGACACAAGACTAAAAATTGTGTTCGAGCTCGGTTCGTCAAGGTTAGATCCTTGTTCAAGCTCGAGCTCGAACTCAAGTATTTTGGCGAGCTCTGAGTACTCTACTCAAGCTTGAGTACTCGAGCTCGAGTCAGTTTAGTATGTTATTATAAAATTTAAACATATTAAACAAATATTGATACTAATTTTATTAAATAATTAAAAAAAAAAATTGAAACTCCACTTTCTTGGCAACCAAATAGTAAGAAAAGAAATTCAAAATTTGATTAAAGGGAAAATACACTCACCCCTCCCTCCTACTCAAAGTTGTACACTTTTTTTGATTCTACCTCTCATGTTTAAAAATTGACAATGTACCCCCCAAACTTTTTTTCTTTTTTTCAATGTTGCCATTATGTTAAAAGAATCCACACGTCTTTTTCATTTGACTTTAATCTAAAAATGAAACAAAACCCTACCCTACCACACGCACGTGTCTTTTTCAATTCATTTCTTT
The DNA here is from genome assembly GCF_901000735.1 of Corylus avellana. Taxonomy (NCBI): domain Eukaryota; kingdom Viridiplantae; phylum Streptophyta; class Magnoliopsida; order Fagales; family Betulaceae; genus Corylus; species Corylus avellana. The sequence goes on along the minus strand of NC_081545.1, from coordinate 19,756,080 downwards.
TTAGAAGAACAAGGCTTCTTCTTCATTGTTACCTTGAAAGTGACAAACTTGTTGCTTAGGGTTAAGATGAAAGATGACTTCCTCAAGCCAATTTTCAAGTTCTAGGTTGACGCAGAGCTAGGCAAGAAACACACCTCGCGGGGTTTGCTATTGTGAGCATCCTACTGTCGTGAGAATAGCATAGGCTACATAAAATTTTGGTAGGAGGTTTGTGAGTTGCGAAAATTGGAAGGTAAGTAAATTAGTACATGTTTCTTGATGTTTGTATCAAAGGTTTTAGGTCTAATCTTGGTTGGTGGTTTAGTATGAATTTTTTATTTTTTTTTTAGGGTTTGAGTAAAAATGTTTGAGATGATCGGGTAAGAATGTTCATTTGACCCATTTGGCTATGGATCTCCGTATTCATTGTTCTTGGGAATTATGTAATTTTTAAGGTAAATTTCGGGTGTTTGTTACACTGTCCGTTTAGTTTTTTTGAGTATTTTTTTAGTTATGGATTCAGTGATTAATCCGATACTAGTTTTGCATATTGGAAGAGAATGTGGTTTCTTTGAGTGGGTTGATCCTGAACCATGTGATCATGGTAAAATGATAATGAGTCGTTTGAAGTAGAAACATGACAATTTGGTGGCAGAAGCGAAATGATGTCAAAGGATGGTTGAAGTTGAAGTTGAGAAGGTGAAGTCTGAAATGGGTAAAGAAATTGCGAAGGTGAAGGCAGAAATTGAGAAAGAAGCCCAGCGACTTAAGTCAATAATGACTTATGAAATTGCCGAATATCATAAAGAAATTGAGATTGGACAAATCGGATTCCATGCAACGAAGAAGAATTACGAAACAATGCTAGTATGTTCATGGATCTTTTGTGGATTGTGCTTGTGCATCGTTTGGTTTGGATTTAGTTTCAAACGGTTGCATGACAGCACAGGTGATCGAATGAAGTTGGCTTGAGGTGTGGGTGGCAGTGGCTAACATTCATCATTTTGTGATTTTGTATGTCTTGAAGTGATATACTATTTTGATGTTGTATGTCTTTATGACATGTTTTTGGGTCAAATGAGGTTAGATACAACGTTTATTATTATGTTTTATGTATTTGTTTAGTAATAAATGTTTGACAATGAGTTGTTAAGTGCATGTGATGAATGTAGCTTTGACATTGTGTTGTTTAGTGTATTTGATGTGATTTTCTTAAGCTTTTTAGATGAATGAAGCTTTTTTGTCAAGGATATCATATAGGAGTGTCATGATTTGTATATACATAAAATAGGTTGGCATGTGTAATGTCAAGTCTTTGAAGTAATGGTCTCAAATACCATACAAAGTATTGTAACTATTGTTGGAATACTAAATTTAATTATAACTATTGTCACACCATAAATTACTAATTAAACATAGATTGATGTTCAACAAATCAAATAGATTTAGTACATAATTTTTTCCATCATATTAGGCTATCAAATACCAAAATATATCATCATCCACATTACACTACCAAAAGTATAAAAAAAGAATTTCAAAAATACATGCAAAACACAAATCCTTATGTTTCAACCTTAATTACAACAAAAAGTTGTCATCAACTATTAATAGTCCCAGTGTTTTCAATTAGGCTTCATCTTTTTCTTCTTGGCTTCCATGACTGCAATGCCTATCTCTATGGTTGTCACAATATGTTTGCCTTTGCCTTGGGTTGGTATACAACTGAATGCAACCTCAGCAGTAAGATCAATATGAATAGGTACACCTAGATTTATGGGAGTAGTACAGCAAATTCCCTTGATCATGTCTGACTGTCGAGTCCTTGAAGCAGGTCCTCTTCTTGTTGTGTTTTCCATAATGATTTCTTTTGACCTAATTGTGTTTGACAACTTGCCACATCTCGAAGGTGGAAGAATTCTTGTAGCAAATCCCAATGAGGCTGGGGCTGGGGCTGGGGGTGGAACCTTTCTCATAGCAGCTACATTCTTTCTAATCTTACTCTTCATCTACAAAAAAGTATGGAATTTATTAAAAAAAAAAAAACAAACAAACAAAAGGTTGTTATACAAATTCAAAGTACGTTCAGGTATATGTACAAAAATACGACTCAAAAAATTATTAATGAAGTACCTTTAGCACAGAAACATTGAAAAGCACATTTTGGACCACTACTGTCACCAACTTGTGGACCACCACGGTTACTAGCATTTGTTGCCCTCTTATGTCAACCAATAAACACAAACAAATGCCAACTACATATTATTGAATAGAATAACATAAACAATGCTACAATTATAATTTATTCAATTAACCTTTTGTACAACTTATGGTCCCCTCTTTCTTTGTGTAAGGTTGGTCATTGTACTCCTACTGGAACCTTTGTGCCTATATATTTTTATTAATATATATAAATCATGTAAGCCAATCGACACCATTATCCAAATTACAGAATTAAAAATAAATTTAAAGCAATAAATAAAGTAAAGACCTTAAACTCCTATTGTGAAAAACTTACACTTGATGTAGGTGGGGCAAGTCCTCTATAATTGGATGCCTCATTCCTGTTGGTTGGACATGCCCTTATGTTATGTCTCATAACCTTACACTTAAAGCATCTCATCCTTCCTCCAATTTTTTTCATTCTATATGGATTTTTTGAATCTCTACTCTCATCTTGACCTCGAGTTCTTTGCTTTTTAGGTCTACCCGGTTGAACTCTTAATCTAGGGGGATCCAAATAGTCATGTTGTGTCTTGATCCATTGTTCCTCACTAGGCATTGGGTAGATAATAGGGGCATATACCTTCTTGTGCCTCTCTATTGTATAACACGCATCCACATAATCCTCAAGATCCCCATAATCGTATAGTATAACACAAACTGCATGGGAACATGGGATACCAATCATCTCCTATTTCCTACAACCACATAACTTTCTTTTCAAGTCCACCACAAACTGTTTCCCTGTAGGACAAGTAACCTCAAACATTGCATCCCAGCATGTAGTGCAACACAATCTGATGCCTCTAACCTAATTTCTTCCATTTTCTTGATTATCATAGGATATAACATTTCAATTTTCTTGAAACACTCACAAATGTTGTTAACAAGGAGGTCACACATAAAATACTCACTAAATCATGCTCTTGACCAGCCACTAGGGTCCACCTTGTTCAAGTACTCGTAGTCACTAGGGTCCACCTTGTTCATTTGTTTCAAGTCCTCCATATAGACAGTAAACTCCCCTTCAGTATAAGCGAATGCTACAGCTTATAGCATATCCTTCAAGGCAACTCCTCTATGCCTTTCATTTCTAAAGTTGGCATAGAGATGCTTAACACAAATCCGATGGTTTGCCATTGGAAGCACTTCATTGAATGCATGCATAAGACCATACAAAAATAAAACATACGAGAATATAGTCGAAATGAGGCAAAACATAAAATAAATAAATAAAAACGCAATTGTGGAATGAGTTATAATAATTCTTACATTTTGTCGATCATAAATAAATGTAGGCCTAGCATACTGATCATGTGTCCCAAGATCTGACACAAGGGTTTCCAAGAACCAAATCCAATTGTCTTTCATCTCAGCTTCGACAACAGCAAATGCAATAGGATACATGTTGTTGCTATCCCTACTTACAGCAGCCAAGAGTTGACCCTTAAATGGCACTTTAAGGAAGCATCCATCCACTCCTACTATAGGCCTACAACCCTCTATAAATCATTTTTTCATTGCAGCCAAAGAATGTAGTCTTTGAAACTTTGGAGGCAAATTAGGATTTGGTCTTTCAACCTTTATCATAACACAAGTACCCTTATTGGTCTTTCTCAAGGTCTCACAATAGTCCCACAACCTACCATATTGATCCTCCAATTTACCATAAATTTTTTTCCCAGCTTTTCTCCTAGCCCGATACGTTATGCTTGGAGTCACATTAACCCTCCATTTTTCCTTCACCTCATGTTGTATCTAGGGCTGGCAATTTTGACACGACCTGCGAACCCGACATAAACACGACACGAAAAAATAGGTATTGGGTTTGGCCTTATTGGGTTCGGGTCGTAATCGGGTCTACCCGATTAAGACCCGGTAATTTCGTGTCTGGCGAGCGACCTGCTAGACTCAGTTTTTTTTTTCCTAAAGGATAAGGCAGTAACCCTTATCGCGGTACCCACTATTCTAACAATCTAACCCTAAATCTAAATCCCTAAAGACCCGCTTGCCCTATAAGGCTGTAACCTGTTGCCCACTACCCTGTTGTTTGTCCGCGCCTCTGCCCCCCTCTCGAGTCTCGATCTCTCTCCCTTTCCCTCCTGACCATCGCGGTCAGCCACGCCTCCTCGCCATCAGCCGCGCCTCTCTATCTCCGGTACGACGATATGTCTCTTACTCTCTTTATCTTTGATTTTGGGTATCATATATTCATATTCCGTTTGTGTATTGCGGTATTGCCCGGATTGCATACAATATAATGAGGCAAATTTTAATAACATCGTTTGCTTGAATGTTTATTTGAGCCTTTAAGGTTATTATTGCTGTTACTGTGAATCTGTGAGGTTCTTTATGATTTTCTTGTGGAACATAGATTTTAGATCTAGAAAATCTATTGTCATATTATCGATTGTTTTTAATGGGTGGATGATTGGATGTTAGCTTTAAATGGTTTGTTTCATTTAAGTAGGAGCATTGGTTTAATTATATTACCCCGACGATCGATTATTTTCAATTTTCTAGATTTGGAGTTTGGACATTTGAGCATAGTTGAATATAGATACTATGTTTCTTACCCTGTTTCCCATATTATCTATTATTTTTATTCTGTAGATTATGCCTACACTACAGCAGATGAGTAAAATAGAGTTAGATTCTGCTACTCCTTTATTACTGTTTTGTTTTTACTTATTGGGAGCTCAAATCATTTTTGTTAGAACCAGAGAATCTATTTGGTTTGGGTTGGTTATTCTGCTAGAAAGATCAATTAATTTTAATTTATTCTTAAATATTTAATTTATTGTTATGTACCATATAGTCATATACTTTAACTAATGATTATGTGTGTAGATGAATATTGAAGAACTTGTTGAAGATGCATTCGAAATTGACGACGATGTGGTTGAATTACATTCACTAGAAGATGACTCTGTTTCTGTGGGGACTAAAAGTAAGAAAAAGGAAAAGATGCGTATGAAGACCTCAACTATTTGGAAATTTTATGATATCGTTCCTAATACTGATCTAAATGACCCAGAGGTATGGAAAAAATGCAAGACATGTGGTAATAAATACAAGGCTCGAAGTTCAAATGGAATTGGAAATTTGAGAAAGCACATTTAAGTTTGCGGGGGGACAAACACTCGTGATGTTGGGCAAATGCTCTTAGCTGGAAAAGCAAGATCTCTGTCAGTAAGTGACTTTAAATTTGATCCCAAAAGATATTAGAGAATTGTTGGTTGCTTCGATTATTAAGCATAATTTGCCTTTTTTACATGTTGAATATAATGGTGTAAGACAAACACATTAGTACTTGCATGGTGATGTACCATTTATATCTAGAAATACTCTTAAGGCTGATTTGGTTAAGATGCATCTGAGGGAGAAAGAAATGATTAAATCTATGTTGCATGTTTATCCTGGAGGATTTGTTTAACATTTGATATGTGGATTTCTTTGACAACTGATGGGTATATGTGCCTTACTGCACATTTTATTAACAAAGATTGGATATTAACTAAAAGGGTGTTAAACTTTTCATTTATACTCCCATCACATAATGGTATATCTTTGAAAGAAAAGATATATGATTTGCTACAAGAGTGGGGGATTGAGAACAAGATTTTCACTATAACATTGGATAATGCTTCTGCCAATTATCGTTGTGTTGAGTTATTAAAACAAACACTGAATATTAAGAAAGCCCTTCTTTGTGAAGGTGACTTTTTTCATCTGCGTTGTTGTGCCTATATTCTTAATTTGATAGTGCAATGTTGTGAAAAATATACCTAAATTAATAGGTAAATAATTGTACGTTTTACCTGCAAGTGCACAAGTTCAACAGAGTAGTATATGGTGCAAGTACATGATCATTCCTACGAGGATTGCTGAATTTATATTTAAAAATAAATTTCTTAAGCAAAAGTAAACTAAGATTGATTATTGATGAGATGATAATAAAGGGTAAAGGCAGGACTTTGATATCCACCATTAATTATATTAAATTAGTATTTCAATATGCCAATGCTTTGATCAAGTGATGCATATTTAATGTTTGCTAACCTAAGGATTAAACTCTAACGCCTTAAGTTATTGATTTCCCTAAGCAACGAATTAGACACTTGATCCATGCTCTAATTCTTTTCTTTCTTAAAGGATTTAGCATGTCTATACTAAGTTGTTCTTTAGAAAAGCATATGTTCTCTGAAAATCGACAAACACACAAGGCCTAGGGCATGATACATACTCCTTGTTCCCTATGTTGATTAACCCAAGAATCGCGGTGTGGATTCTTTTGTTACTTAAGTTAAACCCAGGACTCGGTTATCCAAATTGATCTAACTAACAAGTCCATACCACATGCACATGTTGATCAGGCATACACATATGAAGAATTCATGCAAGCAGGTATTAATCAAATTAAATAGCATAGCATGATCATCACAAGGCGCCAATATTGAAATATTAATTTAACATAACTAGGGCTTCAATCTAGCCCTACTAAATAAGTTAGCTACACATAGAGTTGATGTTAAACATCTTCATAAAATAAAATAAAAGAAAAGAATAAACCCGAGACTTGACTTGAGAGCTCCTCTTATTCTCCCTTCTCCAAGCCCCCTTATTCTAAAGGCTTAGGAGTCTATTTATAGGCTTTAGAAGTCCTTGGAAAAGTAGTAAACCCTAGGGTTTTCGCAGGGTTTCAGTCCTATTACAATTTGGAATTTGAAAAACCCTAATGTGGAAATAGGGACATTGTAGCCGCCACTTGGAATGCCTCCTGCGCACGGGTGCGCTCGATCGCACGTCTGCAATCGATGCCTCTTTTGCCTGCGCTCGATCGCTCCTGGCCTGGCTCGTGCAGCATCTCCTCTGGTATTGCGCTCAATCGCAGGTACCTTGCGATTGATCGCAGTACCAGGGAGCTCCAATTTTCCCATATTCTCTTTTTGAGCTTAAATCACCTAGTTTTACTTCACTTTCTTCCAAAAACCTGTAAAAACATCAAAAACACAAAAAGGAAGTAAAATGACCTAATTAATCAAAACCAAATGATTAAAACATGTAAGATAAGGGCTGAAAATATGAATATTTTGGCGCTTATCATGCAAGATCGATTGAAAGAAATCGATGATGCTATCGAAAAGGTTCGAGATAGTGTGAAGTATGTTAAGGGATCACAAGTGCGAAAACAAAAATTTTTTTAGGCTTTAAATCAAATGTCACTGGACAGTCATAAGGGGTTAAAACAAGATGTGTCAACCAGATAGAATTATACCTATCTTATGCTTGAGAGTGCAATTCACTATTGGAGGGCTTTTAGTTATTTGGAGATGATTGATTCAAACTATAAGTTGTATTGTCCTACTGCACTTGAGTGGGAAAAGGTGGGTAATATCAGTAGTTTCTTAGCTTGCTTTTACGAAGCTACATGTGTTTTTTCTGGTACTAAGTATCCCACTATCAACTTATACTTTCCCGTAGTTGTCATGATTTATGTATCCTTGAAGGAAGACCTTGGGAGTGAAGATGAGCATAAGAGATTAATGGCAACTCAAATGATCTCTAAATTTAAGAAATATTGGTTAGAATTCAGAGAAGTGTTGGCCATAGCAGCTATCTTAGATCCTTGTCACAAGCTTCACCTTGTAAATTATTACTATACGAAAATCTATGGAGTTATGGATTATGTACAGTTTGAGAATGTTTGTGAGAAAATAAAGAACCTTTTTATGAAGTATAGTGCTTCTTCTAATACTTTAAGTTCAAGCTCCATAACTGTTCAGCGGATCTATGGAGTTATGGATTCTGTACAGTTTGAGAATGTTCGTGAGAAAATAAAGAATCTTTTTATGAAGTATAGTGCTTCTTCTAATACTTCAAGTTCAAGCTCCATAACTGTTCAGCGGCCCCAAGTACTTCGAGCAAAACTATCTTGGCAAAAGGTGAATAATATCATTAATTTCTTATCTTGTTAGTAACTTAGTATATATATATATACTCTTAATTATTTATGTTTATATTCTCTCTGTTTCATGTAGGACTATTTAGCATTTGCTGAAGATGATATTAATTTTAAAAAGAATCAATTGGACATTTATTTGTAGGAACCTAGGTCTATGGATTTGGATGATATATTTGACATCCTTTCATTTTGGAAATGAAATCAATTTCGCTATCCTGAAGTAGCTGCTATGGCTCGTGATGTTTTGAGTATTCATGTTTCTAATGTTACTTTGGAATCCACTTTTAGTACTGGTGGACGTGTGATTGATCAATATAGGAGCTCACTCAAGCCTGATATTGTTGAGGCATTAGTTTACACTAAAGATTGGTTATATAGAGATCAAGGTAATATTAGTTATTTACATATTTAATTTATTCGCTTACTTGTATTGTTTTTTGACTACACTATAATAAAATAACACTAATTCTTCTTATTTTTTAATATAGAACTCACACAAATGAAGTTGGACTTGGATAGCAAAGAAGATGAGGTTTTGATAACTGATGTTAATTCAATTTCCGGTGACATTCCAAATTCAACTGGAGCACAATCTATTAATATTTCTTAAAATGAGCATATTTGTAGTGTTTCATAATTCATATCTTTGGACTTTGATTACATGGGATGGGTCATGGTTCATGCCCTCATGGATCCTTCAAGACTTCAAGTGAAGTGGCATAATGGTCATTGGCCCATGGGAACCTAATTTGTAATGAATTATGAATCTAATAATAATATAGTTTTGAGTTTTGTTTCTTTTTTTCTTTATTATTTTGTTTTTGTTAGCTTTTTTTTATTATCTTTTTCTTTATTGCTATGATGCAAATCTAGTGGGAAAATGAAATTATGGAAATGAAGAATTAGACAATTTTGTTATGATAATCTAGGAATATCCAAAAAAAAAAAAAAAAGAAAAAGAAAAAGAAAAAAGAATAGCACTTGAAAGGCACTTTGAAGAAACCATATATATATAACCCCACGAAAAGATTCCATAGCCTTTTTCTATCTTTTTCTTTATTACATGGAAATTGGAAATTTGGAATTATGGAAATGGACTAATGTATCTAATAAGACTAATATGTAATGTATAGTAGGGGTGTCAACCCGGTCCGGTTTTTCGGTTTTTGGCCAAAACCGGGAACCGGAACTGGGGTACCCCGGTTCTCGATTTTGAGAAACCGGGGTCCCGGTTACCGGCCGGTAACCGGCTTTTTTTTAAAAATGGCTTTTGGGCTTATTTTAGGTATTGGGCCTAAAATAAGCCTCTTTTTTTTTTTTTTTTTTTTTTTTTTCTAAGTTGGCCCATTTTTTAAAAAAATCTGTTAGCCTATTTGTCTAAATTAAAGGGTCTTTGTTGTGATTGTTTCAAACAATTAAAAAATAAACCTAAAAAAGTCCAAAAATCCTAAAAAAATCAATGTTTTACCTATTTGGACCTTAGAAATAAAAATTTAATTTTTATAAATACCATAAACCTAAACATAAGTGTAAAATATATATATATATATATATATATATATATATATATATATATATATATATATATATATATAAAATGGAAACCCGGTTCCAGTATTCCCGATAAAAACCGGGTACCAAAAACCAGTACCGGAACCAGGGTACCCGGTTTTTGAATTTTTCAAATCGGAACCGGAACCGGAACCCCGGTTTCCCGGTAATTTTTGACACCCCTAATGTATAGAGTTGAAAAACAAAAATTGCTAATTTTGTGAATGTTTTTATTAACAATTTCATTGGTTGGTAACTTGGTATTCATGTATTATTATTACATTTAAAAAATAAATAAAAATAGAGTTTAGGGTTTTTAGCGGGTCGGGTCGGGTCGAGTCGAGTCGAGTCGTGTCTACCCGATATGACCTTGCTATTTTAAACGGGTCAGGTCGGGTCGAGTCTACCCGATATGACCTGGTTATTTTAAACGAGTTATCCGGCTATTTTCTTGTCATAATCGTGTCAGACCCGATTACCCGTTTAGCTAAACGGGTCGTGTTCGTGTATAAGCTAATTGTGTTACGAGTACCCGTGGGTTGTAATCGGATCGTGCCAGGTACCTGTTTTGCCAGCTCTAGACTTGTATCACTTCCAATGGTATGTTCAGTTGAACCTTAAACTTGTCAATGAGTTTATTTGCTATCCAAGTGGAGTTAACTATTGAATTCTTGTATTTCCTGCCACAAACATGTTTGGATTGTAAAGACCTAATTTGGAAGGACATTTCATCTTCTATCTGTCAAGCATACACTGCTGTAATAAAATTGGTGTTTCAAAATACTTTTACAAAAGTTATCATTATTTTATTATATATATATTATTCTAAGTTTGATTACTTTTGTTGTCTTTGAAGCATTCTTTGTACCATTTCTTTTAGCCGTTAGGTGATAATATTTTATTTTGTTTTATTTTTTTTCCCAATGCTTCTAGTCGTTGGTGTTCTCATTTCCTATAAATTGCACATACCTTAGTGCATTTAGTAGAGACCACTTCTTAGTCATCAAAAGCAATTCTCTTATAAGTGAAATTTCTCTTGACAAATTTTGATATCTTTTAGTGAGCTTTTCAATTGCTCTTGGTGTTCAATCTTCTTTGTGCTAAATTTCTCATCAACGGGTAGCCTTTGTTTTTGGAAGTGCGTCCTAAATAAAGGAAAACGCTATAGTCTAATCCTAGGCGGTTGCATGTGAAGAGATCCAGTCGCACTGAGTAATTTACTTCAGGAGACACAAATCAACCTTTAAGGACAACGATTTTGCATGATTCTATAGCACTGTGAGATCTTTCCTTGCTCTAATCTTAATCTCTTTTATTTATTGATTATATTGTTAATTTTCGGAATAATATTATTTTTTAGTAGAAAGAATTTTTGCATCATCAAAATAAAATTTTAAAACATTCTTAAAGGTTGATTATGGATGCACAAATTCTTGTTGCTGCTAAAGTTCTTCCGGATGCTACGAAAATTGAATCTTTTGATGGAAATAATTTTAAACATTGGCCACAAAAGGTTCTTGCCGTTTTAGATTTTACAAAAATCTATAGTGCTATAAACAAGCCTAGATCAGAAGAAGAATCCAAAGAATTAACAAATTGGGAATTGGCTAATAATTTATGTATTAATACTATCTTGAATGCCTTATCTGATGAATTATTTAATGTCTATTGTAATTTTACTGTTGCTAAGGATTTATGGGATGAATGAGTTGGTAGATATATGATTGAGGATGATGGCACTAAAAAATTTGTAGCTAGCAATTTTTTGCGTTTTCAAATGACTGATGAAAAAAGTATTAATTCTCAAATTCATGATTTTCATAACATAGTGACCGAACTTTGAGGAATTATGATACTCTCCAGTTCATTTGAACTGTAGAATATCCAATTAGTTATAGTGGATGAGTATTTTTGTCTTCTAAAAAAGTGAAAAATACAAAAATATCCCTCCATTATAACTAATTGAATATTCTTCCATTCATTTGAATTTGAGAGGATTATGTTCTGCCTTTGAGTACTTATTCGTGAGTAGCATTCATTGGGCATTCCCTAACACATCTTTGATATGTATACCAAATCCATAGGAAAGGCAACATAAGAAAAAGGAAGATTGTTGGGTGAAAAGAAAAATCCTACTAAATAGCTGCCTCTCGCCCTCTCTCTCTCTCTCTCTCCAAAAAAACCTCACCCATTTCAGATCTTATTCAGGGAGGAAGGAAGAGCCCTCTCCACACCACATCCCTAATTTTTTATTTCACATCCTCTCTTTATTATTTTTTTTATTTTTTATTTTCCTTTAGTTTTTCTAGTATTTTGTTTGCATTATTAGAAATTAGATCTACTAAAAAACTAACAACTTTCACCACCCACGTGCGTCTCCTCCTCCATCGTTGACAACTATTCCTGATTCCCTTTATTTGTCTTCGAGTATCTTCTCTGGAGTTGTCACTAGATTATTGTCAAAATTGAATTTCTTTTTGGTATTTGTATTTTGAATTCCATCGTTGACTGTATTCTCGAGTTCTTTATCCTTTCTTCGAGGACTTCTCTGAGTTGTGACTAGATTGTTCTCAAAATTGAATTTCTTTTTGTGTTTTCATTTTGAATTTTGAGATAATCTTTTTTTTTTTTTTTAACATATTTACATGAGGGGAGGGAAAGAAAATGAGAATAAGAATTTGAATTAGTAATATCGGCTTTATAAAGTATGATTTTCAGCTGATTTAGTTATCTATTGGAACGTTATTTATTTGTAGTTATTCTTACTAATTTTTAAAAATGAAAAATAAAATAAAAGAAAGAAGATAAATTATTCTAAGCACCTCATGCTACGTATTTGCCTCGCAAAGTAGGAGGAGATGACACGTCATCAGACTAAAGCTCGGTGCTCTAAAACCCTAAGAATAAGGGACAAAGATCCTCTTCAATCCATTTTGAACTAGAGATGATCCAGTTGATGGCTAGGATCTCTCCTTAGAGATCCTAAGACTATCAACTTGCCACATGGTATATTAAAAAAATAATACTATTTTATTATTTTATTTTTAAAAATAAATAAAAAACAAAATAATAAAAACAAATATAAA
>NC_081545.1:19691918-19743256 GCF_901000735.1 Corylus avellana | reverse complement strand
TTTTTTTATATTTGTTTTAAATTTTTTATTATTTTGTTTTTTATTTATTTTTAAAAATAAAATAATAAAATAGTATTATTTTTTTAATAGGTCATGTGGCAAGTTGATGGCCTTAGGATCTCTAAGGAGAGATCCTAGCCATCAACTGGATCGTCTCCGGTTCAAAGTGGACTGGAGAGATCCTTGTCCAAGAATAAGCCTAAGAAGAACCCTCATAAATTAGACGCTCTCCGTCGCAGTCGGCGGAAAAAGAATGGGAATACCGGCATTCTACAGATGGCTGGTGGACAGGTACCCGCTTGCGGTGGTGCCCGCCATCGAAGACGAGCCCCCCGTTACGGACACGACCAGACCGAATCCAAACGGCTACGAATTCGACAACCTCTACCTCGACATGAACGGCATCGTCCACCCCTGCTTTCACCCCGACGGGCTGCCCCCTCCCAAGAGCTACGAAGACGTCTTCCTCGCCGTTTTCAACTACATCGACCGCATATTCTCCATTGTCAGGCCCCGCAAGCTTCTCTACCTCGCAATCGGTCCGTCTTTTGAGCTGTTTTCCAAAATTCAAATTACACGTTTTATTTTCAAAAGAGCTTAACAGCGTTCATTCTTTTTAATGCAGATGGTGTTGCACCGAGAGCTAAAATGAATCAGCAGCGGTCGAGGCGTTTTCGGGCTGCTAAGGATGCAGCCGAGGAAGTAAGTCTGATTCGATAAATTGCTACTTTTCCTAAAGCTTGGGAATTTAATTATTTAGTTAATATTCTACACCTGAACCACTTTTTTGAAGATGAACACGAGCAATATTTAATGGATATGAGATATAAATTATGGAATCATGATACTTGCTTAAAAAACTTAAGCTGATAACAAATAATAAATTAACGTTTTAAAACAATATAATATTCACAAACTATAAAACTATGTTGATAATGGCTATGTTTGTTTGTATTTAACAAAAAAAATGGCTATGATTGTTTGTGTTTTTGTTTTCTGTTCTCAAGACAAATAAATTAACAATCAACTCAAAATACAAATCACTCCTTAACACAAAAACAATTTTCAACTTTATGTTACATCATACTTTTTCAAACCAAAAACAGAAACACCCCCCAGAAACAGGACAGCGTTATGGAGGAATTTTCTCCATTCTAATCTTAAAAAATGACATGGGTCTCTTTTTTTAGTAACATGTGAGATGCACATGAATTTTTAATAAAATTTATTTAAACTTTGTCTCTGCAATTAAAAAAATATGTATTTTTCACATGTTCAAGGGATACATGTCATTTTTATACACTAAGTTGGAGGAAGTTCCTCCAAACCAGTTTGGAGGAAAACTCTATCCCCCTAATCACATTAACAATAATTCGATACTACTATTTGGTTTTTTAGCCTTACTTACTTAATGTTTTGTTGTTTCTTCCGTTATGATATGAGTGACTTGTGATCATTCTCAGGCCTCCGGGAGAGAGTGGAAACTCGAAGCAGAAGAAGAAAAGTCAGCTTCTTTGGAGCAGTCTAAGAAGCTGGACTCAAATGTAATCACGCCTGGAACTGAATTCATGGTGTTGTTGTCATCGGCTCTTCGTTATTATGTACATTTGAGGATGAATAGGGATGCCGGATGGCGGGAAATCAAGGTAAAATTGACGAGTGTTTCAGCATGGTCTTTTACTCTCTTATGTCTTCCACCTAAATCTGTGACTACGTGAGAATTTTTAGGTCATTCTTTCTGATGCCAATGTACCTGGTGAGGGGGAGCATAAGATAATGTCTTACATTCGCTTGCAAAGGAATCTTCCGGGATATGATCCCAACACTAGGCATTGTCTGTATGGATTGGTAAATGCCATTGCTTATAGTTGTCCTTGTTGCAGTTCCAATGCAGACAGTACAGTATCTTGTAATGTGCGACTAACAAACAAACATGTGACCTCTGTTTTAGGATGCTGATCTTATCATGCTTGCACTGGCTACCCATGAAATCCATTGCTCCATTCTGAGAGAGGTTTGTTCATTCAGGATCTGCACTTGGCTTATCACTTGAGAATCTATTGACCGTTTGTGGTAAGCTGACACATTGTAAGAAAAGTGCTGTGTCTGCGTCATATCTTTTACTCTTGTTGTGTAGGATGTGCGCAGAGCATCCCTGAATGATAAAAGCTTGAAACGCGCAAAGAATTCCTTACCAATAAATCGACAGGAAGAAAGGGGAAATTCAAAGCAAATGGAAGTGGTTGGCGAGAACTTAGAAGATTATGTCTCAAGGCAGAAATTTCAGGTTTATTTTATTTTATTTTTATTTTTAATATATATATAGTATATATATATTATAATATATATATAGTATAGTATAATATATTTTTAATATATATACTATACTATATATATAGTATAGTATATATATATACTATTTATTTTATTTTTAATATATATATAGTGATTAGCTTCCTTGACTTTCTTTTTATGTTCTCTTCTTCTTTTTCTATATATATATATATATATATATATATATATATAGTGATTAGCTTCCCTGACTTTCTTTTTATGTTCTCTTCTTCTTTTTCTTCCTCTTAGTCGCTCTCTTGTATACTCCCTGTGTACTAGGGTTGCGCCCCTCTGCGCTCTTTAATACATCTTTTTACTATATATATATATATATATATATATATATATATATATATATATATATTTTATTTCATCTTTCGTTATTCCATTTTTTATTTTTTTTTATTTTTTATATCCAGGTTTCCCTTTAAAAAAGTCACATGTTAGTTTGTTGTTTGAGTGATGTACTAATGCGATAGTGTATTACTAGTATGCTTGATTTCAATATTTCCATCTGGATCACTTCTCATGTACTTAAAATTCAATAAAGATTTGATATGATGGATTCTTGAAGCAGATTCTTCTTTTATTTAATCAATTTTTTGTTTTGTTTTTGTTTTTCAATAAAGTGATATGCCACCAGACTTTGAGCAACTGAAGTAGTGCCAAATAGGTGGACAATTGGGTACTTTCCAATGTGTGACACTTGAGGTTTAATGGAGGAAACTGATAACTACAGAGGTGGGGGGATACACTAGGCATGCAACTAGTTAGATAGCCAAGTTCTTAAGTAAGGTGGATAACCTTCCATTGATGCCCTAACTTATGACTTGAATGTGGTATTCCCTTGGTTTAGCATTTAGCTATTAATTTATTTTCTGATCCCAAACAAGTCCTTGTTAAACATGCCTTAGAATGTAGTTCTATTGTCAACTTACATATACTACAAAATTCTCGTTCATGGCTGTGTGAAAATTTTGCAAGCCTCCTTTCATACCAGAAAACAAATGAAGGATTGATCCTTTTGTGCCAGTCCTGTTGCAAGACTGCTACCTGGAGGCTCGCAAGCAACATTTGTAGTCATACAAACTTGGTGCAAATCGTGAAGGTCACAATTGTTGTTAGGCAAAGTGTCAAAATCATTGTGTTCTGGTTGGCTTAAGAGGTGTATATTTCTCAGATTCCTTACTTTTATTATAAGTCTGATTAACATGTCCATGCAAAGGATAAAAGAGACAAGGAACAACCTATCTTGTGAATGAATTGTTGTTGGGGGTTTCCATTTATAAGATCCGTGGGTGATAATGTAGTGGATGATGTTAGAGCAGTTTGAGAGTCGATAGACTAGAGAGCCAGTTTGAGGAGTGGGAGGTTCTTGCGGGGTGAAAGGTATGAACAGTCACAAGGCGCTTGCGCTTGAAAAGTTTTCTATGGCTTTCTTTCAAGCTTGCTGGGATGTGATCAAGGCAGACACTATTGGGGGGTTTCCATGATTTTCAAGCTCGTAGTAAGTTTGAAAAAAGTCTCATTGTCACATTCATTGCTTTCATTCTGAAGAAATTTGGGGCTATTGATCTTAAGGACTTCCTGCCTATTAGTCTTGTGAGTGGAGCTTATAAGACTTTTGCCAAAGTCCTTGCCAATAGATTGAGAAGGGTTGTGGAGAAGATTATTTTGAAGCCCCATAATGCGTTTGTTCAAGGTAGGCAAATCCTTGACTCCGTTCTCATTGCCAACGAATGCCTGGATAGTAGAATTAGATTTGGTGAGCTAGGGGGGTGATTTGCTAACTGGATATTGAGAAGGCTTATGATCATGTCAATTGGGATTTCTTACTTGGTTAGAAGTTGTGGTTTTGGGGAGAAATGGTGCTTTTGGAAAACACACTATATTTCTTCGGTGCGCTTTTCCGTTTTGGTGAATGGCAATCCGTCTGGCTTCTTCAGTAGCTCCCGTCTCTTGAGACAGGGAGATCCTCTATCACCTTTTGTCTTGGTTATTATTATGGAGGCCTTAAGTAGAATGCTTTCTGCTATTGTTAATGGAGTTTTCTCTCAGGCTTTTCTGTGGGGTCTAGGCATTTGGGTGTGGTTAACATTTCACATATGTTGTTTGTGGATGATACTCTGCTTTTTGTGGGGCTAAGCCTAACCACCTTCACTACCTACGGGTAATGTTGAGGCGTGGTGGACTCTAAATTGGGTAGCTTGTGGGGTGGGTGGTGTTTTAATGTGCCTTTTGGTTCATATTGGGTGGGGGTTTGGAAGAATATCAGGAGGGGTTGTGGATGTTTTTAAGTCATACTAGGTTTGAGGTGGGAGATGGTGCCAATGTTAGATTCTGGCATAATCTGTGGTGTGGGAACAAGACCTTAAAGGAAGCCTTTCCAGATTTATATGGTATTGCCTCTGCATGAAAGGGTTGTTCACTATTAACTCCTTTTATAGTGTCCTTGCTTGTAATGATGACTGCTTTCTCTTGGAAGATTATTTGGCAGATTGAGGTTTCTTGAGCTTTTTTGCTTGGTGGGTGGCCTTAGGGAAGATCCTTACTATAGACAACCTTAGGAAGTGGCATGCCATTATGGTTGATAGATGATGTTGGATGTCCTAGAGGAATGAGGAATCTCATAGACCATCTTCTCCTCTATTGTGAGGTCGCTTGCACCTTATGTCCTTATGGAATGCCTTTTTAAGTTGTTTTGGACTGTCTTGGGTGATGCCTAGTAGTGTAGCTGACTTGTTTGCTTGTTTGTGGACTAGTGGTAGCTCCCGAACTGATGTTGTGTGGAAGATGATGCCTTTTTTCCTCTTGTGGTGTCTTTGAAGGGGAAAAAGTGACATAAGTTTTGAGAACTGTGAGAGGATGTTGGCAGAGCTTGAATCCTTTTTCTTTTTTAGTCTTTATACTTGGACAACTGTGTTTGTAGCACCCTGGGAGCTTAGTTTTCATATATTTCTTGTTCATTTTTCTTCTCCTAGCTTGTTGTTTTTCCTGCATACTCTATGTGTACCTGGGTAGTGCTTTTCACTTTTAACAATATTTCAATTACTTATTAAAAAAAAAGTTGATAGAACCATACAAATGTGGAATGGCATTAGGGTTATGCACTATATATGAGGCTTTTCCAAAATCTATTTTCTAAGGATATAATCCAAAGTAAGTGTCGCACTTCTGTTCGTTCTCTAGTGAAGTGTTGTTGCAGTGCTGTGGTGAAATAAGCTTGGAGAAAAGAGGTTTCAGATATTGATGGTTGATATTTTGGAAGGCAGAGGTTTCTGCTGCTGGTACGCAGCCTACTGTCTGTATTAGTGATTTGGTAATTAAATTCCATTCATGAAAGAAAACAAAAAGAAGAAAGTTGTGTATACTAATGGGGGTGGCTTGGTCCTTCATGTATCATCGTAGAATAAGAATCTTTGTTTCCACTTCATGTTTTGTGCGGCTATGCTTGGAGAAAAGAGGTTTCAGATGTTGGTGGTTGATATTTTGGAAGGCAGAGGTTTCTGCTGCTGGTAAGCAGCCTACAGTCTGTATTAGTGATTTGGTAATCAAATTCCATTCATGAAAGAAAACATAAAGAAGAAAGTTGTGTATACTAATGGTGGTGGCTTGGTCCCTTCATGTTTTATCATAGAATAAGAATCTTCGTTTCCACTTCTTGTTTTGTGCGGCTATGCTTCACGGATTGGGAAGGTATAATACCTTAGAAATACATTTGATTGTTATCTCTCATATACATAAAGGTCAAATGCATTTAGTTTTCAGCAACAAACAACTATAGAATCTGTGACATATATTATATAGCTTTTTTTTGGGCATATTATGACATATTGACATAAGTGAATCATGTTGATTACAACACTTTTTTCAGTCTGTATTAGTGATTTGGTAATCAAATTCCATTCATGAAAGAAAACAAAAAGAAGAAAGTTGTGTATACTAATGGTGGTGGCTTGGTCCCTTCATGTTTTATCATAGAATAAGAATCTTCGTTTCCACTTCTTGTTTTGTGCAGCTATGCTTCACGGATTAGGAAGGTATAATACCTTAGAAATACATTTGATTGTTCTCTCTCATATACATAAAGGTCAAATGCATTTAGTTTTCAGCAACAAACAGCTATAGAATCTGTGACATATATTATATAGCTTTTTTTTGGCCATATTATGACATATTGACATAAGTGAATCATGTTGATTACAACACTTTTTTCTTGACAATCAAAGATGCACAAATAAAGTTCTATATGTATATTCCCCCTTTATAAGGAGGAGGTCTTATGTGTACCATTGGAGGTTAGTAATTAAAGGGAAGAGCTGTCCACCTTTGTGAAGCCCATGTGTTCATGCTTATTTATGTATGTATAATAGGAGGGAATCAACATAGACTCGGTGTAAGAGTCCCTAATGGTACACTTGGTTTCTGTATACTTAATCTTTTGCCAAGCTAATTGTTCTAAGTTATAATTCCCCCATGCAAAATCTATATGCCAGGTATGATGCTGATTGCATCCTTGCACTTAGAATTCCTTCTATAGAAACATGAAATGGTGTGTGGCTGTGTTGTCTGATAGATACACGATTTCCATGGGTAAGACATTAGGTTTGTCTCTTGGCTTGGCAAAAGTTGGATCCTACAACAACTTATGGAATATGTGAGAGTTGTCTTACACAAAAATTTGGTCTTATGCAAAAGAATCTTTGCTCTGTTCTAATAGTTCTACAACGTTGATAATATTAATGCAACCAAGGGGCAAGGAGATGGTTAATAGAATCTGGATGGGTATAGTGGCCTCCATTACTTGCATGTTCTGAACATTTCACCTATAACAAAAATTGTGATCAACCATGGTTAGGGCGTTGGGATTTCAAATGGGCATCATCATATATAAGTATTAAGAAAGCACTTTTTGGAATTGTAAAACCTTCTCTGGTACTTCTTGTTTATGTTTGTCTCTTTACTTTGAACTTGTGCTTCCAGAACTTTTAAATCTTCCTTCAGTCTCTATACTTCTCAGAAGTCGTGATCAGAGTAGAAAACTAATCCCTGCTAAGTTCAGAAAGGAGGAATGAATGGTTAAGGTTGTGGTAACTAGTGTTAGCAGTTTTGCGATATTATTCATCCACTACACTTCTTTTAGTTATATAGGTCACCAATTCCCTTTTTTTGGTGGACTGTCTAAATTCCTAGTTAGATTATTTCTACTCGCTTGTAATATTTGATATGTTGGCTGTCATGTTTCCCTATCATGTCCAGCTTGCGTCCATTTTCTTGCAGCTGCTTCTATAATAGCTTTTGTTACCCCTCTTCTCCTCCCAAACTTGTTTGCTTCTTAGAAGTAGCTTTCACTCGTTTATAGTTCTTACTTCTTTGGCGTCATGTCCCGTCCTAGTTGTATGCTCATCATTGCCTTCTCTCCTCTCACTATTTATTTCAATTGTTTGTCATAATTTTGCGGCCATGAGAATGTGTGCATTCTAGTTGACTAATCCACACAAAAACTTTGGCTATGTTTGTTAAGTGTTTTGATTTGAAAAAGTTTTTGATGTGATAGAAAGTTGAGAAGTGTTTTCGGTGAGGTTTACATTTGAAAAATGTTGTTTGTGTGGTTGATTTAAGAAAATTGTTTGGTAAGCTTTTTGAAAAGTGTATTGTGTTTGTGTAAAAATGAACACTAATCATGCAAGCCAACTTCGTTCTCATAAAAAATAATAATAAAAAAAATTAAAAAAAGAAAGTGGCTGCCCAGCCACCATCATGAGAGGGGAGGGTTGGCCGCACAACCATCCTTGTCCTGGAAAGAGGTGGCTATGCGCACAACCACCCCTATCGGGTTTGGGGTGGCCGTGTGACCTATCCTGTGGCTGTTGGGGTGGTTGGGCGACCACCCTTGTTTTGTTGGGGTTGGCTGTGTGGCCACCTCTCTATTTTTTTTTTAAAGTAATAAGAAAGTTTCTACTCCTGAAAAATAGGCACCTATTTTCTCAAAATATTCCTATAAGAAAGTGTGAGAAGTTTTCTAAAAAGTGTGTTGTGTTTTGTGTAGTAAATGTTTTTGGGACATTATGTTTTTGTGTTTGAATAGAGAAGTTTTTGAAAATGTTAGCAAACGTAGCGTTTGATATTTACTTTTGTTTGGCAAAACGTTATTGGATTTCGCTTGTGTGATGTACAAATAGACAAAGTGATGTGTAGAATTGTGAGAGCTGAGGTTGCTCCATCCACATGGAGATCAACATCTCAAGGTTGAAGTGGCAATTATTAGTGCTGCATATATTCATCAAAAAATTATTGGTGCTGCATAATGTTGGTAATCTATGTTGTGCTTTGGTGTTAAGTTTGTAACATTTTTATAGTTAACCTTTTTTGACGTGGTTGTCTATTACAGTTTCTCAACATATGGGTCCTTAGGGAGTATTTAACACTCGACATGAAAGTCGAAGGCATGAAACAGAAGGCAGAGCGCCGGATTGATGATTTTGTCTTCATGTGCTTGTTTGTTGGAAATGACTTTCTTCCCCACATTCCTTCGTTGGAAATATCGGAGGTTGGACAGTTGAGATGCTTATATTAATTTATTGTTTGAAATAGTACTTTAATTCTATAATTTCATTTCTTACTTATGTACAAGACATTTTTCTCCCTGTAAGCGACTGGATTTTTAGTCACTCATTAACACAAAATGTTCTACCTATATATGACATATTATGAGTCCATCTGTTTTTATTTAGGGTAAATTACTGTGCCCCTCCAAACTATAACCCTATTGTCAAATTGGCATCTAAACTACAACTTAGACCTATAGACTACCGCGATGTTTTGAGTTGCCCCTTGTGTGAAAATTGGTTGTTCTTTAGGATGGAAAATGTTAATAAGTGCCTTGCACGTGTGCTCGAGTTACCAAATTCCCCTTAAAAGAACCAACACAGATATCATAGGGGTGGCCACAACAGAGGGCCACCCCTCTATAGGTCAGCAGGTTGGGGTGGACGCGTGGCCACCCGTCAGTTATGTTGGGGGATTCCATCACTCTGAACCGGGGAGGGTTGTGCGGCCACCATTTTGAAGAAATGGGGTTGTTTGTGCGACCACCCCTTTTGAATAGGTGAGCGTTGGCCACACTGCGGTAGGGTTGGCCACATGGCCGTCCTCTCTGATTTTGCCTGGTCGCCCCTTTGTCTGTTTTTATTTTTATTTTTTTGTAATTGCGGACAATTGGGTAACTCGGGCGCACATGCAAGGTACTTGTTAACCTTTTCAAATCATGGTTAATTTTGACAAATGGGGCAACTCAAAATATTGTGGTAATTCATAGGTTCGAGATGCAGTGAGTTGTACTTTAAAGGTCGATATGAGAAGGGAACGGTAGATTTTTATTTATTTATTTATTTTTTTTGGGGGGGGGGGGTGACTATGATTTGTCCTTTTATTTACGTTCGAGGATTTGTTATCATTGGTTTCAATTGCATGTTAGGTTATTTTTCCTGATGATTCTCGTAAACTCAAATGAAGATTAAATCTTTGGGGTTACTACAGAAATTCACATATACCCATGGTTTTGGATTTCCCCTCCTTTTGATAAGTTTTGACATTAATGTTCGAAAACAAAAGTCATGCATATTTATAGTTTGTAGGTTAATTATAAGAATAATTTTCATTAAAATGACCTTTGAATTTTCACTTTGTTTAGTTAGGTTTCTGTTGGAAATAAATGATCCTTTTCATGCTGCATTGTACCCTTATATTTGTAGGTAAACTGGACCTACCGTGACTGGTTCTACTTCTTGATTGTTGCGTTGTGCTCTTATATTTGTACTTCACCTGGAACTAACTTGCATGGTTCTACTTTTTATTGGTTACCAATTTTTGCTTGATGCTTATTCTTTTTCACAGGGGGCTATTGATCTGCTCATGATGGTTTATAAAAAAGAATTTGTTAAGATGGGCGGTTACCTAACTAATTCTTTCGAGGTAGAGTTTTTTCTTGGTGCTTTGTGTTGTATGTTTACCTGATGCAAATGTAAACATGGAAAGTAACAACTAAATTGTAGATGTGTAGACTCCATGCTAAGGAAGCCTTTGTAGGCTTTTTGATGTTCTTGCACCACTTTATCAGGCAATAGCTTATTTCCTAGGACTGTTCAAATTTGCAGTAGAACTACAATAAATATTGACTACAATCTCCCCTTGCTTTATTTTTTCTTTTGAAAAGTTTCATATAATTTGTTGTACTCTCTTCACTTTCTAGGTCATTTATATTTTCATCCATTTTTCAATAATAGGTAAATTTGGAACGGGTGGAGCACTTTGTCCGTGCTGTAGGATCTCACGAATGTGCAATTTTTAGAAGACGTAGCCAGGTATTCAAGATGCTTTATAATGTGGACATGTATCTATTATAGATGTTATGGAAGATTGTTTCCTTGATTGCAATGACTTGTTCTAGAATCCTTGAGCCATTTCTTTCCTTCCAATTTTTTGTCTTGACAAGTGCATTTTATCATATGCTTGTGCACAGTTTATGTGATTGTTTTAACAAAATCATTAAGTAGTTGTTTGAGAAACAGGCAGTGGCTATGTTGTATGAATTAACTTGTAAAAAACAATTCTTCTCCCCAATTTGAAGAACAAGAAAGCATTTGTTTTTTCTTGGTTTTGTGGACTTGGAGTCGTCTTTTATGTGCGATTTTTGGATGTCTAAGTGCATGTAGTCTCTTGATGTTGATGTCTTGTGCCTTCTCCTTTTGCATTCTTAATAATTGTTTGTTTGGAAGAATGGGTTAGAGAAAAATTTGGAACGGAAATAGATAGATGGGCCAGATGTTCTTGCAGGACGTTAAAACCTCCAGTTGGACAATAGAAAGCCAGATAATATCCTTTTCATGGAAGTTCTCAGTCTGTACCCTCTTCTACACTCCATTTTCTGATCTTTTTTTTTTTTTGCTCCATAGTGCAGTGCTCTCTCTCTCTTGGGAAGGAAGGGGGCCTGCGCAGGGGGGTTGGGGGGGTTTCAATGCCAAGTTCCAATTATTTGGAAAATATCTGAAGGAAATCTTTCAATAAGTGATGAATGTGTCTCCTCAAGTCTATGTTGTATCCTATATTGTTTAGATGCGAGAAATATATGGCATTTTAGGAAGATTCTTGCTCATTATTTGCTTGATTTCCTTTTTTTTGAGTGAGAATTGTACACATGGCCCTTGGATCTTAATCCACAACCGTCCTTCATCCTATTATTATGGGAAGAGGAACTGCCATTTCAACTAGGCTCATAGGCTGTAGGCCGTATGAATTCTTTAGAAGAATTAAACTCTTGTGGTTGGGTGTATATATTGTTGCTTCTTATAACCTTATGGGGTTTGAAATGGCCTTTTCAAGAGTTTGACATCTTTCTGTAGGCTTGTGCATGCCTTGGGGTGGCAGAGTCTTTTAAGCACCAACCATCCCAAGAAAAGCAATTGACCCTTACCTTCTCAGGTCCTTTACTGATACCTGTTGGGCAAGGGTTGGTTACATATTTTGATTTTTGACACCTTTCAGTCAAGTATTGGGTTTAGGGTGTTGAGAAGCTGACTCCTAGACCCTAACTGACCCTTCCCAATAGATTTAATGTAAAACCCCCTGAATTATTCCTTTACTCATTTCATTTGTTAGCCATGCCTCTCTAGGTCTCTCATTCACATAATTATGGGGCCTCTTGCCTCTTGTTCGTCACAGAGCTTCTTGCTCTCTCCTCTGCCACCTGTCCATGCCTCTCGGCCTCTCCTCTTCCATTGGCCCACCCTCCTTCAGAGTGACCGCCTTTGATGGCATAGGTCGTCTTTGATGGCCAGTCCTGGCATACATTGGCCTTTCACAGCCTCATATGGTGTAGATCGGCCTCTAATGCTCCCAAACCAAGTCGCGCTAGCCCAAACTGACCAATCGAGTGACAACTATTTTGTTTTTTTTTACTTATAAACTGGCTTTTACTTATCAAAAAAAAAAAAAAAAACTATTTTGTTTTTTTTTGATAAGTAATGTTATATATATCAAAAATGCGCAGAGGTGCACAATCTTGGTACATAAAAAGTATACAAGAGGACGCCTAACTAGAAAGGGAAAAGAGAATAAGAAAGTCAGAAAAACTAATTACTAAGGAGACTAAACACGCAGCTGTCCAAGTAAAGAGAGAAAGAGGGAAAAAGATTTGAGCTCCTCTAACGTCGTCTCTTGTTTATCGAAATTCCTATAATTTGTTTCCCTGCACAGGCTCCACATAAGGCAAAGAGGAACCATTTTCTACACTACTGCACTTCAAGAGTGACCCCCCCGACCCCCAGCAGGCGAACAAATCTGCCATGCTATTAGGCATGACCCAGGACAGTCCAAAGTGGTTGAAGATGGCATTCCTTAAGGCACTGGCGACCTCACAGTGGAGGAGGAGGAGATGATCAATAAACACCCCGTTCAGTTTGCATAAGCAGCACCCATTAATCACGATGAGATGTCTCTTTCCAAGATTGTCTATGGTAAGAATCTTTCCCAGTGCTGCCGACCAGGCATATAAAGCCACTTTCAAGGGGGCCTTGGTCCACCTAATACTCTTCCAAGGGAAAGGGGGATTGTCTATGCAAGCTAGGATCTTGTAAAAGGATCTAACATTGGACTTCTATTTGCGAGACAGGGTCCACCAGAGCTTGTCCTCCCCATCTCTACCCCCCTCTTTGGGAATACAAAAGGGATATAATGAGGCCTGGACATTCACTTTCCAGTTGTGAACCAAACGAATAAAGCTGACATTCCATTGAAGGGAGCCACTCGAAAAATCCATGTTAACCGCAACAAGCACATCTCTGACACGAGCAATGTTATATAACATTAGAAATGCGTCCTTGAGGTTCTCCTCACCACACCACACTACACATCATCGCAAAATTTGATATAGGACCCATGACCTGGTTTGAATCTGATATGACTTGAAAAAAACCTCCACCCCTTTCTAATATACTTCCATAGCCCCACCTCATACGACCTGGAGGATCAATAGAGAACCACCCGCCCCAATTACAACTGTATTTGGCATCCACAACAGCTTTCTACCAAGCCTCGCTCTTATTCACATAACACCATAACCATTTGCCTAAGAGGGCTTGGTTGAACAATGTCAAATTCCCAATCCCTAGACCTCCCTCGAAAATGGGAGGGCAAACTTTGGGCTAGCTAACCAAGTGATATTTAAATTCTTCACCTATCCCACCTCGTAAAATATCTCGTTGGAGCTTCTAAATTTGATTTGCCACAGCAGTGGGAATGGGAAAAAGAGAGAAAAAAATACGAAGATGAGTTGGAAAGAGTGCTTTTAGTGGGTACCACGATTTGACAAGTACATTCTTTTCCAACTAGATAACCAATGCTCAATCTTTTCCACAATACAGTCCCAAATAAAGTACTTGGCCTTAAAGCGAGCCCTTAAAGGGAGACCAAGGTGCTTCAAAGGCAAAGAGGACGTCCCACTACCTAGAATGCCACCTACCTCAACCACATTATCCACATTTCTCATAGGAACTAGAACCAACTTGACCATATTCACCTTCAAACCAGAGACAACTTCAAAACATACGAATAACAAGTAAGAAGTGAATTTGGTTGGCCCCACAAAATACCAAGGTATCATCCGCAATCAGCAAATGGGAAATATTAACCGTCTCGGAAGGTTTAGACCCCACGGAGAAGCCTGAGAGAAAGCCATTGTCGATAGTAGCGGTAATCATTCTACTTAGAGCCTCCATGCCTGTAACGAGCATAAAAGAAGACAGAGGATCCTCCTGCCTCACCCCACAAGAACTACTGAAGAATCGAGATGGAGTGCCGTTAACCAAGACGAAAAAATGTGCCGAAAAAATGCAATGCGGTATCCAAGAGCACCATTCCCCCCTAAACCGCATCTTTTTAGCAAATACAACAAGAACTTCCAATTGATGTGATATAGGCCTCCTCCATATCCAGCTTGCAGAGCACCCTTGGTTCACCAGACTTGATGCGACTATCTAAGCATTCGTTAGCAATGAGAACAAAGTCAAAAATTTGTCTACCTTTAACAAAAGCATTTTGAAGCAATCCTTGAGATCCGAAGCCCTAAGCTTCTTCGGAATCAGAGCTAAAAAGGTGGTATCAAGACTTTTTTCGAACTTACCATGAGCATGGAAGTCTAAGAATACCCCCTTAAGTTCGTTTGGGCAGCTTGAAGTTCGTCAGCTTGAGGGGTCTTTTAGGGCCCCAACCCCATTGGTTAGGCCATTATTACGACGGACGACCAGACGGTCCAGACCAAAGGGATTGGTAGCCACCCCTATGCATGGCCTAATTAATCACCCTTATTTTATTTTGCTTATTGCAGCATCCTAGCATTGCTTTCTTTTTCAGTCCTTGATTTGAGGGTAAATCCACTATTTATTGTTCCTAATATGTTGGAATGATTTTCAAGTAAACTCTGATAGATTTTACAGCACCCAAGTATTTTTACTGTGCAAATATTAGATAAGTTTGTATTTATACAGTTTGCTTAATCATAGTGTCTTTAAACAATGTCCATTATTCAGGTAGAAAAGGATAGAGAGCTCCAACTTCGACGTTTTTCAAGTAATAAGCGTGTAAGGTGTTCAAGTAACCTCATGAGTCAAAATCCACCAGATGTGAGCGTTCTGAATATTCAAAATCTAAAATTATAATGTGAGTTTTTACTTGTTGAAACTGGAATTTATGAAATTTTGATTGTAATTGAACCAGTCTCGTGCTGTGGGGATTCAAACACCAAGCAACTGTACATCCATTGGCGCAAATGCAATTGTAGACAAGGTTTGCAGTTGACCTTGTGCTTTTGAGATATGTTTGAAATGCAATCTAAATGGTCTCCTGTACTACAATAACTCTTGTTGCTTTGACAGATTAAGCTTGGAGAAATGGGTTGGAAGGAAAGATTTTATGCTGAAAAGTTTGAGGCTGAAAGTGAAGATGATCGCAATAAAATTCAGAGAGATGCGGTAGGAAATCTACTTTGAAACTTATCTTCTGCTAACTCTATGGTTTTAATTTGCTGCTTTGCTGTTGTTTTTCTCTTTTTATTTTCAAAAATCTGAGGTTAATGCTTAGTAAAAAGCTCAATCTTACAAGAAAGATATGTTTGTTTTATCTTTATTGGCCTGGTTGCACATGTGATGCATGTGCATTATTAAGCTTCATTTGGTTTGGTTTGATGTAAAACGTTTTCTGTACAATATTTTAAGTACTTTCCAATGTTTTGGCTGCTCTTGGAGAACTTGGTTAACAGTAAAACGTTTTATGTAAAAAATAAAACTCCCCTTTATTTTCCTTAAAATGGTTTATATTTTCTTGAGGTGTAAAACATGTTCTGTCCATAGCTCCTTTCTTCAAACCCCCTTGCTGGTGAACACCCATACTATAAAATACCCGACTGGTACCCACCAGCAGAAATGAAACATTTTCTGGATGATGGCCAAACACCGGAAATCAGTAGTTTTCCTAGACAATTTTTTCAGCTGAAAATGTTTTTGTGTTTTATGTCAAAAAGCATTTGACGTTGACACAAATGGGCTCTATCCAGTTAGTTTACATTAAAATTCTTTTTACAGTACATTAATTTGACATTGTGAATTTAGTGAAAGTATAGTTTTATTTTGGGTTGATTTGTATTGTATTTTTTGTTGAAATGAAGTGATGTATTGAATGTGTGCCTTTTCATGTAATTTAACTATTTTTTCTTTTTACATGCAAGACTGTCATTTATTCTACAGGTTCGTGATGTTATGTTGTACCTTTTCTTCCCTCTGCTTCTGCTTTAATCTCTTGGGCTCCTCTAAGATAGGGTCCTTCACGGTTGTTAGTATCGCTTTTTAAAGCTACATAATTTTTAAAGTATTGAAATTGATGTAGGTTTTTAAATATATCGAAGGGATATGTTGGGTTATGCGCTATTACTATGAAGGAGTCTGCTCCTGGCAATGGTAAGTGGTGCTTTCTCTTCTTTCATTTTAGATTTCTTTCTTCTTTTTCACTTCCTCTTATAATTTTCATATAATCAATCTTGGTTCTTTCGACCATTTTCGATTGCACTGCCTTCAGTGATTTCTCTCTTTCTCTCTCTCTCTCTCTCTCTCTTATATATGTGTTATGCACCTACATGCACATTTTAGGTGTGGTATATGCATGTTAGAAGGCTGTTCTATAGCTGCAATGTAAAAGTTGGGTATTCATGTGGTTTTGTTTGTTTGAAATATACAAATTGGTCTTAACCTTGATTTGGCTAACTCACCGGAATATCATTGGACAGTGTTTAAGGTTATTTTTATTTTTGTTGGATTTGTTTGGCTAGGGTTGGAATTGTTAACAACCCTTTCTTGTGGAAGGAGGTCGTGTTTCTCTATCACTGTGCCATTTTAGTCACTAATTTGGGCTTGGCTGTAAGAATCCTGATCCTTGGTAGTGCTATATCTGGAGCCATAATAGGACCTTAGGACCTCGCTGTTTACATAAAAAAAATTCGGGTTTCTTGTGAGCAACTGCAAAAGAAAATTGTCTTCTATAATTGGTGTGAATTTGGCTTTTATAGGAGAAAGGAGTTGGACAGTTAGTTGCATGAAGCAAATTGTAGATAGTGGTTTGCTGGCCTATATGTGTTTGTACATGCACATGTCTGTATTTGTGTCCATTTATTTCCGTCATTGATTAACCTTTGTCTTTTAGAGAAAACTGGCTCCGATAAATGTAAGACCTATATACGTATTCATTGTGGAATGGTCATATTTTAAACAATAGTATTTTTAAATGTATCTAGGCATTTTCAGTTGTTGATGAATTTTTAAACAATATTAATTTGAAATGTATCCTGGCATTTTCAGTTGTTGATGACTTGTCTTCATTTATGTAGAACATCCTAACTCGATTGTTGAATTATTTTTACTTCTTAATTTTCAGGTTTTACCCTTATCATTTTGCTCCGTTTGCCTCAGACTTCCATGGATTTGGTCAATTAAAAATCAAATTCACACTAGGGAAACCCTTCAAGCCTTTTGATCAGTTGTTAAGTGTATTGCCTGCTGCAAGGTTTTCAATTTTACTTGTTTATTCAGTTATTTATTTTTCTAATTTTGATTATGTAATAAGTATGTGACCCAGTGGGTGCACACACAGTGCACACTCTCTCCCATTGTTTTACAGGAAATTGATGACAGATATGTCATCACCTTTATTGGATTTTTACCCAACTGGTAATATTTCTGCTGAGTAGTTTATCTTTTGCAAATAAATTGTTGATAATTTAAACTGCTTTGTGGCATCTAATCATGACTTTTGTTTTTGGGGGCAGATTTTGAGCTTGATATGAATGGAAAACGTTTTTCGTGGCAGGTGATGGTTGATTCTTTGTTCTACTATTTAGTATCTATGGTGTTGTATTCATACTATTTCTGTCTGAGCTTGCAAAAATTGTACATTATCTTTGTAGGTAATGCAAGTCATGCATCTGCAGAAGTTATTGATTAAAATTGTTGGCTATCATGAATTTATGTCATAGATGTATATTCCTTCAAATGTCATACACAACCAGGAATATGCTAGGTCAACTGAATTTTTAATAGAAAAAAGGTTTCTTCTACTTCGACAGGGGAAAAGTTACTAGTTCTTGCAAAAGAAATTATAGGATTGGTTTGGCAAAATATCCAAAACACACTTCAAAGAAAAAGTTACCAGACGGATTTTCTGATGTAGCCCCTACCATTAACACACTTTTCAAAACAGATACCAAAAAAATTTTCAAAAAACAAAACACCATACACAACACTTTCCAAAAATAAAACATAGAACACTTTTTGAAAAACTTCTCATACTTTCATCTAGAAATTTGTTGAAACCGCATGCTCATTTTTTCAGGTGTGGAGGCTGGCCTCATTATTATTATTATTTTTAAAATAGAGGCAGCCTCCATGGGTTTTGGTCACCGATTTGTGTGGCGGCCTCGTGGTGTGCTCCAGTGACTGCCAGATCTGCATGGCAGCCACTTCGTGGCTGTCAGTTATGTCTGGCAGTCACCATGGTGGCTGTCGGATTTGCATGGCAGCTACATTTGGCTGCCAGTTATGTTTGGCGGCCACCTCGGTGGTCACCGCAGATCTACGTTGCAGCCCTGGGTGGTTATTGGAGCTGCATGGCAGCCATCGGATGTCTAGAATGAACAGCAGTGGCGTGGTGGCCACCACCAAATCTGTGGTGGCTACTGGATTAGTCTGGCAGCCTTCGCATAGGAGGCAGCTGCCACCCATAGAAGGTAGCTCTAGCGGATTCAATTTTTCTGTTGTTTTTGTTTTGTAAATTCTTCTCAATCTTAACATCTTCCAAAACTCTTTTCAAAATCCAAAACCCAAAACAGTTCTCAAAACTTTACCAAACACTATAATATATAGGCTTGGACAAGGACACATGGCGTTTGGCAACCTCATTAATCTAGACATAGGCATTATTTTGGTCATTTTATGTTTATGCAATATCACATATTGTCATTTGTAGTTGCTCCTTTTCTATAGATTATTCTTTGCTGGGTTATCTCGAAGTCCAGAAATTAGTGAAATGGGCAACCAGATCATAAGTGATTAAAGTTTTGTTGGATTGAGAGAAAAGATGGGGCATAATTTAAAGATTTTATTTTTAATTTTATAGAAATTTTACTTATAGAAATACCGGAGAGCTTCTCTCTCTACCCTTTCCTCCTCTCTCTCCCTCTTGTGCTTGCGATGGCGTGTGTATGCGCGTCCTGCTAGTCTTCACTCCGGTTCATTGTTAACTTTCCTATCCTCTGATTACCTTAGAGCTTTTCCTCCCTCATTTCTCTTCCTCTTGGTTCCTCTTTTCTAGCGGTTGTGTCCTGCTAGATATCAGCTTTTTTTTTAATAAAACTTCTTATTACTTATCAAAAAAAAAAAAAAGATATCAGCTTCAGCTTTGGCCCGTTGAGCTTCAATGTTTCAAGTCCTCCTGCTCTGCGTTGTAGTCCTTGCTCCAGCCTGGGGTGGTCTTGGGCTGTTTTGGTAATCTCTTTCTTCCGAGAGAGTAGAGAGGATGGCCAAAGATGGTTTTGGGAAGTTGTTTTGTGGAGGCCAAAAAGTTTGAGCTTTCTGTAAGGAAGGGGCCTTGGTCCTTCAATTGGAGGAAAGCAAGAGAGGCTTTTCTCATGTTGCGTTTTTAGGCTCTTTATGTACTTATTGGTTGGTTTCTACAGTGGAAGAAGTTGGTGCGCCACTCTAGTACAAAGGATTTCATCAAATCCTTCAGGGAGGTCCATTGCTTTGAGAGGATCCAACAAATTCAGTCGGTTTTTGGAGGTGGGTGGCTGAAGTGGTCTTACTATGATCCATGAGGGTCGAGAAGGGTGGGGATGGAGCCGCTTCGTTGTCGAACAGAGCAAGGTGAAGGTATACCTCGATTCCACAGTCTGCTCCTTCGCCGTGATGTTGTGACAGCCACTTGGTTTCCCCTCTTTGTCGATGAAGAAAGATGGGTTTGGGTTGGGTATGGACCAACCCATCTTGTTAGGGATCAGTCTTTTGTGGTTGGTGATGCATTGTCGTATGTAGAGGTGGTGTGTCTTTGTGATTTGTTGGACAAGGAGTGCTCTAACACGATTGGGATTTGGGACTTTGGGTTAGAGGGCAGTTGCGCGTGGTTTAGCTTCTTCTCCATTTGATGCTTTATAAGAAACCGAGGTGGTGTGCTCAGTGATGAATTGCTTCGATTCGGAGAAGCAACCTCTTGGTCTGTTGGACAAGAAGCATTTTGAAGAGGATGGACCCAGAGCTCAAGGTTCTAGTGATCGAGGTTCGACTTGTTCTTTGTTTCGTGTTGCTTAGGTTGACGCAACTATGTTGGATTTCAAGATTCTTCGGTTGTGGAAAACTTATCTTGAACAAATCAGAAGAGATGTCAATCGGGCCTTTGGGCATGTGACTGAAGGGCTGAAGGGTTGTTGGTCTTTGGGTTGGGCCAGAAGCCCACACCTGTTCCTATAAAGCTATGTAAGAAAGGATTTCATTTGTGGTCTAGGCCTGGTTGGTTGGTGGTGTGTAAGCCCAATGCCAAAGTGGGCTTTGATGTGGGTCCTAGGACAATAGCGGGCTCTCTCGCTGGTCCTGGGTCAAAGGCAGGGTTTGGCGTGTGTTTTGGGCCATTAGCGGGCCCTGTCGCGTGCCCTATGTCCAAAGTTGGCGATGTCTGGGTTGTTGGCCCTACGGAGGTGTTGCTGGCAGTTGGACAATCTTTTCTGCTCTTGACAACCAAGTCTGGTGTTTTCCAGTATGATGGGTCTGCTCTTTCTAGGTCGAAGCGGTTAGATTACGTAGATGATCATATCCAGCTATCGTCAAGGTAGTGCTTGCCGATAGGTTTGGCTTCCCTGAACTCGTCAGTAGATCAGGATCTTCCCCATAACTTGCCTAAGCCCTTGAAGGTGTATAATCATAAGGATAAGAGGGCTTCGAAGATGGATGTTGGCCTTCTTGCTGGAGAGTGGCTGCAAGAAGGCCAAACCTTAAGGTGGTTCTGCCCGGCCCCCTCAAACTACTACCAAATTTGCGATATGCCCCTAAACTTCCAAAAGTTGCAATGTCCTCTATCAATCTCCTTTCATTTATGTAACAACACAGGGAAAAGTGTTAGCCACATCTGCGCTATTGTCCCAAAAGGATTAGTCAATTTAGAGCTTCCTTAAAATTCATTATAAAGCTCAGTTTCACCTAGTAACTAGACAATGTGGGACTTAGCACCTATGACTATCTTTATAAACCTCCTATTCTATGTGGGCTTCATTTCATCTTCCCCTAAAATTTAGGTAAACTTGTAGCAGTAGATGTTCTGTGTAGAATAACCCTCTATTGCAGATTGGTAGACTCTGATGTTGACAGAGTGCCAGCTGGAATATCCTAATAGCAGTTGTTTCTCGTATGACGAAATAGATTTTAATGGAATTATTTGGGCTCTAACTTCTCAAATGGTTACTTCCATCAAGCAAATAGTCAAATAGGATTAATTGTTTTCTAGAACAGAACAATTAGCTACAGCTTTTGCTAATTTAACAAAGAGTGCAACCTTAAGCATGATTCCATGTCTAACCGCCAATGTTTTGCGACAAAATTATTATATCTATCAACTATGTAAAACCTGCTTTGATTAAATTCTGGAACGTGTGAAAACCTTTCTTAGTAGATTGTTTTGATGACATCTAATATAGTTGAAACTTTAATAATTGACAATCGAATGAGATGACGATAAATTTGTTAATCTTATTATGTGATTGGCCTCTCTTTGAAATGACTTCTCAAGCACTAAATGTTAGGAAGAAAAGATTAAAAGCAGAAAAGAAAATATGAAATGTCAGTGGCACATTTGAAAAAAACTCAAAAGTGCCTGATGACCTCTGCACCTGCATGGCAATTTTGTGACAATCTTTGGTTCAATCTGTGTCAAATCATAATGTAGAGGTATCAAAAAGTAATTTAAAGGTGTCAAAGAGAAAAATGGAAATTGAAAAATGCTTTTATTGTCACCTCTGGTTCACTATCTGGTTAGATGTTGGGGCCCAGTAATTCGCTTGGTTTAATGCCCAGCAAGACAATGCCCCTTGCCGTAAATTCTGCACCTTTGACAACATTGTGAACCATAGATCTCCTTCTTTTAAAGTAGCAGTACATCTATGTCTACTCAGTTTTTAAGTGGCATTATTTGTATGATTTCATCTCAATATTTTTCATTCTTGAAGTGCTCTTAATTTATGTTACACTTCTTGATCTATTATGCTAGTGTGCTTTGTTTGAGTGAATTTTGGTGCTTTATTTTTTTATTTTTGTAACACTCCAGTTAGTTCCATACATTTTTTTGGCTGATAATTTGATGCGACCTTCAAATTTTTAGCTTCCATAAATGTTTTGCAACTTCATTGACATGTGGTTGGGCAGGCTATCTGTAAGTTACCATTTATTGACGAGGCACGCCTTCTTTCAGAGATTACAAAAGTGGAGCACACATTGACGGTAATACTTGAAATCTACGTTACTAGTAATTTAGTTTTAGTTGTGGGTGTGGCGGTTAATGCAGCTACGGAAAGAGTTGAGTCATCGTCTTTCGAGTCATTTTCAGTTTTGGCAACTTAAGAACTTTTCATGTGTGGGGCCAGTTCATTTTTGAGTTACGGGTGCTTTTATGTGCAGGGGCGGAACTAGAATATTTAGTTTTTTTGGAGGGGAGGGTGGGGGGCAAAATTAAAAAAAAAAATTTGGAGAGGCAAAAGTTAATTTTTAAAGATATTTTAATAATTCTTGCGCATAATTTTATTTATTATATCTGGCTTATTATTCCATGATTTCTAATAGTATTAAGAATCTTTTATTGAGTCTTACCAGAAATTTGTTTACTAATCAATTGTGGAGTCCTAATGTTAGTCAAGTAAAAGTCAAGGAGTCTATATAAATATGCTTCATTGTAAAGATTTAGACCGAGTATTGAGTGTTGGGCCTAGTGCGTTCCTCTCTCTCTCTCTTCTTTTTGCACACTGTTATTCTTTGTGCTACTGTTTACTGTTCCTGAACTGCAACTAACTTCTTTCTTTTCCTTCTACTATAGAATGCCAAATCAAGACCTTCTTCCTACATCTCAAAACCCTAGCACCTCACATTACTAAATTCGTAATCACAACTGCTATCCAGAATTTTCCAGCAGCCTTTTTGCTTCGATAAATAGTGCTCTTGTCCTTGGTTCCATTTGTTTCAAAACCCTAGTCAATTTTGAACCCTAACCATAAAAATTCTAAATCCTGGATCTATCAATTCTCCCAACTCTAATCCCACCAAAGCACATGTAGACAAATTTTCCCTAATCTGTGCTATGTCAAGGGCACAGGTTTTAGCATTTATTATAAATTCCCAAATCATATTATATGATGGAGTAATGCTAGGGACCATTTTTTGGCTTCTTTACATCCGTATGGGCAGCTTTGGGGGCAGCAAGAGCACCCAACTGAATCTGACCGCCCATCCAGATGGAAAGAGGACAAACAAATGGTCCCTTGCATTGCTCTATATGATGATATAGATTAATTTGGTGAACTGCACTGTACAAATTTAATTTATTAATTTCTTTCGGTACGGAATTTGAGTAAGATCTTTTAAATTTATAATATTTTTGCTTTATTAAAATATTGGTGCTATAAGCAGAGTCAATACTTAAATGATAAAATAGCCTTGTCAGACAGTCATACCCTTCTTTGTCATGTCCAACATGGGTGCTTGTTCTGGAAATTTGTTGTCTTATTCTATTCCCCTTCCACAGTTTCTTACAAAATATCTTGACACAGGATGAAGAAAGACGCAGAAATAGTTTCAGTCTGGATGTATTATTTGTTCACATTTCACATCCTTTAGCAGTGGAGATACTTTCTTTATGTGAGAAAAAAGCTGGTCATCCAAATTTGCCCGAGGCTAAAGTGAAGAAAATTAACCCGGAATTCAGGTGTGCAGTTGAAAATGTCACATGGTGGACTTTATAGTAGTTATTTTTACTGCTACTATTATTGGGATGGCTGCTATTGTGGTTGCCATCCTATGTGAATTTTTTTTTTTCGGATTTATTTTTTTATTTATATATTTTTTTACATTGTAGAGAATCAAGTTATTTGTAGGGGAATATTTGCTCTCTAAAAGCTTGTGTGGTATTTTTATGATAAGTTGAAATTTATAAACAAGTGGGCTAAACTTTCTTGAAATACTCTAGCCCTTCTCACTTCTTTTCCCTCGCTCCTCTCTCTCTCTACCCTAGGGGTGGTGCATGAAGGCGCGTCCCACTAGGGCTTCACTCTGTCTATGGCATCCCGTCGGTTTGAATTGGTTTTGGGCCTTTCTCGGCCAGATCGTGGAGTAGTTGGATGTTTGTTGGTGGGTCTTCGCCGGAGCTTGAAGGCGATTCCTTTTTTTTGCATTGTTTCGTGGCATCATTTGGGTTGGCTACTCCTTCGGCTACGATGTGAGTGGCGCTTTAGGTGTGATCCTCTTCAGAGGTTGTTGCGTGAGGCCGCGGTTGGTGGAGGCAAAGTCCTTTGTTTTCTTAGTGTCGGAAGGTGGTGGTGATTCGGCTGGAAGAAAGAAGGAAGGGTTTTGCCAGCGTTGTGTTCTTGGTCTTCAATGCGCCGTATGGCTGGTTGCGATGGTGGAAGTGGCGCTGTGGAACACTAGGGTACAAGATTTTGTTAAATCTTTCCGAGAGGGTCAACAGGTGTTGATTGTCTGTCAAGGTGGCAATAGGGCCGGTCGTTTCTTGGAGTTTGTTGTGTATGCAGATGGTGGCCAGAAAGGGCTCATTTTATTACCCAAGAGGCATGAAGGGCAGGGATGGCTGATTTGTTGGGGAGTTGAGTAAGGTGGTGGCTTTTCTTGAAGCCATGGTTGTTCCACCAGTGATTGTTGATTCTCCTTTGGTGGGGAAGAAGCTTGGGTTGAAGGTCTGGCTTGATGTGGTTGTGAGTGTACCATTGTATGCGGCGGTATTGCGAGCAAAGCCCAGGAACCTAGCGTCAGAAAATTGAACAGCAGTGCTTGATGGACCGCTGGGTAATGAGCAGTTTTTCGATGGAGATCTGTGGGGTAGTTTTTTGATGGAGCTCGAGGCATTGTTAAAGTGTGCCATTGGTGAAGTAGGTCTTGGGGTAGAGTGTCAGCATGGTGAGCCTTGCCTTTTCGAAGCTGAAGCTGTAGGGGTTGGCAAAAGTTCTAGAAAGGGGAAGAAGATGTTGCCTTTTTGGGTTAAGTAGGAGAGGATTTCGGTGATGAGACTCGATGTGGAGTGGGCTGTGCATAATTTCCTAGTTGGGCTAGAGGAGTTGGGTTGCTATCCTCATTGTGGGCCTTCCTGCAAGTTGGTTAGGCGGAAAGGCTAGGCCTTTCAACTTAAGCCCAGGTCTAAGTTTATTTTTAAACCCAAGCCCAAGCCATGCTTGGTTTCTGGTAGGAAGGAGGTGGGCCTCGGTTCTTTGGTTCTGGATCCCCAACCCAGTTTCGGTTTGCTAAAGAAGACTCAGGAGGAGGGTCTTTTTTTTTGGCCTTCGCAGTCTACCTCGCTAGAGTCGGTCCTGGTTCTTGGGAGTGATCCAGTGGTTGTGTCGCCTCTGATTCTGCTGGATCCCTAGCTGTTGTAGAGTTACACCCGTAAATGGATGGATGATAGAAGTAGGTAGATGGACGAGAGCTTGATTGCTGAGGTGGTGGCGATGATCAGGGTCCCGCCGGTCTCGTCGTGGGGTTTTGGTCTTTCTTCGCTGATGGTGGGGCCGCTGCCCAGTCTACGCCGGTGAATCTGGTTTCTATGTCGGTAAGTGGAGATATTCGGAATAGTTTTCTCCAGCGAGGCTTCCTTAACTCGAACTCCCCTAGAGTGGGTGGGTTGGCTCCCTCATCTTTGTCTGGCGTGGGTGGGTTTGCTCCCTCGAACTCCCCTTGTTCGGCATCTTCATCTATTGTGGGAGGGCCCTCATCTTCATCTGGCATTGGTCTTGTGGGCACGCTGTCGCTGCCTAGGCCGACTCTCTCCATAAGAAAGGATGGGGCTGGTGTTTGAGAGAAGGTTGAGGAGGGAGTTTTAGGTTACCCCGAGGCAGTCCAAGATGCAAAATCATGCTATCACACTATGCAGATCTCCTTCGGGGGTGATGAGAAGGGTTTTCTAGATTTCTTGACCTTAGTTGATGTGGGACAGCGTCAAGAGGTTCTAGTTTTTGCTTCTAAACCTAAAGGGAGTAGAGAGCTTAAGAATTTAGAGTGCTCGCTTAACTTTGATGCTAGGGGGATTTGTTTTAGTCGGGGTGAAGGCGAGAGAGCTCTTGCAGTGTTGTAATGTAGCCCAAGATGTTTTTGTGGATTTAGGGTTTCTATTATGGGTCTCTTGGTGTTTCTTCTATCTGTTGGGTTTTTGCGAGTGTTATCTTTGTTCTTTTTTGCTTTTTCTGTTTTGGTGTCCTCCTTGTATACTTGTTGTATGCTTAGGAACGCCTTACGCTTTTTAATGGTATTTCTTTGCTTACCTATATAAAAAAAAAAATTATGGGAATTCTTTGTCCTAGAGAAGTAACTTATTATAATGTTTTTTTTTTTTTTTTTTTATAAATTTTTTTTTACACTTTATCAAAACTGCATGGCTTTTATACTGGAATTTTATAATGTACAAGTACGTAATTGGTCTCTATACAAATAATAGAACTTGTTGGGGTTGAGTTGTATACTTTATTCAGCAGGAGAGTTTCAATTGTAAATCAAAGAGGAAGCCAACTTCAATCCTTCATAATTTGTATATCGTGCTGCCTACATGTATGTTTACACTATGTACTTAATGAAATTAAGGGTGTGCTGGTTAATGCCTTTTGGAGGTGTTTTTTGACATAAAGGTCTGTTCTTTGAGACGTGTTTTCTGGTGTGGTCCATAATTTTTAAAAATTGTTTTCTTTTGATAAGTAATAATCAAGTTTTATTAAAAGCGTAAGGCGCCCCTACGTACACTGGAAGTATATAAGTGGGAACACCTAACTAGGAAAAGAAAAAAAAAAAGAAAAAAAAAAAAGAGAAGAACCCGAAACTCAGCCACAAAAGAACCCCAATAGACCCACCCAAAATCCCTCAAAGCAAACACCCAACAGACCCATTCAAAAACCTTCAAGAACAAACACCCAGAGAATCCCAAAAGCCCTCAAAACCCACACAAATCATTAGAACACAAAAGCCCTAAGATACAAGCCCTCCCACCCGAAACCCAAGACCCATATAGAGGCTTAGCGTTGTCGCCCTTGCATCTTGCCTTTCCCTTGCAGATTGTAAGTAAAATCATCGTCATAGTTAACTGAGCTCTTCAAGTTGAGTAGCTCCCTAGTTCCTTTATACTTCGCCCAAACGACTTTTACTTATGAAAATCCTCTTCAATGGCGTCCAACAGTGCCAAGGCTGGGTCGTCCTCTTCGTCATACTCCCAATCAAGGGGGTCGGGAGAACAATCCCACTCATCCATCCATCAGATGGATGGCATATATCCAGAGGGATAGGAAAAACACCTTCTCCACCATCCCCACCACCCCATCGCTCGCCACCCTTATCCCACACAACGATACCCCCAGACTGACTGTCTCCTACCGGGCAATTTTGGGGTTTCTGCAGATCATGCGGCACCTTAGGGGTGCTAGGCTTCGATTTTGGATTAAGAAAGCCCCGTCGTAGAAGGCTAGGCTTCGAAGTAGGAACAGCCCCAAGAGAAGACACCGCTTAAATCTTTGAATTTCTCGAAACCTGATTAATAAACCCAACAAAGGATTGGAACTGCCCCGGAGGGTCACTGAGAGCCTCCACCGCTTCCAAAAGTAAGGATTCTCTCACCTTTTTGCCTCTTACTTCCCTAGCTTTCCGATAATATTTTAGAAACTGCTTTGGCATCGGAGATTGGCGCCTCCTTTCGATATCACTGGACGCAACTGGAAAAGTGTAGCAGAAGGGAGAACTAAGAAGAAGACGGCACCTTGCCAGTCCCCTTGGCAGCCGGAGGCTCCATATTCGACGCAAGAGGCAGGTCGGGGTCCAAAACATGGCCAAAGATGTGATCTGAGCCCATACTTGATCCCGGGTTCTGAAATGGGATCCAAATCCAGATTCGAGTCATAAAACGGAGTGAAAACCGACCCGGTATCTAACTCGGAAATCAACCCATAACCCAACCAGGTGTCCAACCCGGTATCCAACCCAGAGCCCAACCCAATGTCTAACGTGGGGACTGGACGCGCGGGACCAATAAGCCCAACCCTGATACGCTTACCTTTGGGCTTCAGAGCCAGCCCACCTAAAATCCGATCCAACTCAGAACGAATGAACCCTAGATGCTTCTTCACCCATCGATTGCCGAAAATACCCTTTCTCTTCTTCCTTCCCAACTCTGCAGCAGCCGCCACAAGAGGATTCTGCAAGCAATGTTGAAACGAAGGAGTTGAGCTCTCCATCTCATAGCAGTCCACCGCTAAACGCTGCTCCACCCCAACATTCCCCTTCTCAAAGCGAAACGACACCGGGAACAGATCCAGTGGTTGCTACAAGAGAAGCTTCATCCCAACCACCTCCGCTGTGGCACAAGAGTTCGATCGCAAAACTTCCACAAAAGATCTCCCATCCTGAACCTGCTTTCCTGCTTGAGAGGGGACCTCTGAATTCGTAAACCCATAAAAAGTAGCTTGAAACGCCAGCATCTGACGCAACTCACCCACAAACCGACACCATCCCCACCGATCGCGATCCTCTGGAATCCAGATAATCCCTTGCCGTTTGCCTTCAGCGTAGGCAGCCACCTCCAGGAACCTTCCTGCCTTGTTTCCCTCCCGGCCAACCATCAACGCCTTTTCATCTTCATGAAAAGACTTGACAAATTCATCCCTTACCGGAGACTGTACCGCCTCCTCCACCGTGGCCACCAACCAGGCAGCACAGCGGTGACCCACAAGAATAACCCCTACAAATCCCTTCCTTCTTTCTTCCAGACGAAAACCTGATTCCTTCGCCGAGAGGTTGAAGGTTTTAGCTTCAACTGAGAATCGTCGTTCCATGTACACCTCTGGGACAAGCCCTAATGGGTAGCGCTACCACACGCCACCTCTACGGCAGAAACTATAGAGTACACCTGCTTATTTTGTAAAAAACTAAAAGAAATTAAAATAGAAAAAAAATTGGGGTGGCCATCTCCTCCATTTAGTTTTTACCTTTTTTTTTTCTTTCAATTTAGTGTTTTTTTTTTTTAAAAAAAAAAAAAAATTAATAACTTAGTTTTTACCTCTACAAAAAGATAGACACATGTTTTGTCAAAATATTCTCACAACATTAGAGGAAGACATTCATAATAGGTGTTTTGTGTTTTGAGTTATTTATTAATGTATTTGTCTTGAAAGCAAAAAACAAAGTTTACCAACATGGTCTTTTGTGTTGTGGAGGTTCCTTCACATGGTCTCACAACCAAGACCCCTCTTCTTTGTCTAGGATTGATAGATTTCTAGTGTCTCCAGATTGGGAGGAGCTCCTAGACTTGATTCAGTGCTTTCTCCCTCGACTCTTATAAGATCATTTTTCCGTATTGCTTGATAGTGGAGGCCTTCAGAAATGTTGATTAAAGGAAGAAGTCCTTACTGGAGGAGATTCAGTGTCTAGATTATTAAGAAGAGGAGAGATTTGTTGTAGAAGAAGAGAGACAAAATGGCTAAAGAGAAAGCAGATTTGGAGAATGTTGCCACTGTGCAAAAAGTTAGTTGGAGGCTGAAGTCTAGGGAGACCTGGTTAAAAGAAGGGGATCACCATGTGATTTTTTCACCGCCTTGCCAACTATCACAAGAGAAATAATTTTATCTCTAGTCTTTATATTGATGGTATTGCTGCCTGACCATGGGGTGACCAATGATACAATCACTCAGTATTACAATAATTTCTTTTTTTTTTGATAAGTAATAATGCATTAAGAGCGCAGAGGGGCGCAACCCTAGTACACAGGAAGTATACAAGAGAGCGACTAAGTAGGGGAGAAAGAAGAAGAGAACATAAAGAGAAAATCAGAAAAATCAATCACTAAAGGAGCAAGCCATCCTGCTGTCCAAGTGAATAAAGTGTACAAAAAGAAGTGAATAAGGTCCTTGGCGCCCCAAATTCTTCAGGGTTGCTTCTCTATTGCTTCGGGTCTTGATGGCTTCTTTATTGCTTTCTTTCGGTTTTGTTGGGCTATAGTGAAGGATGATCTTCTCCGTGTCTTCACTAACTTTCATGAGCTGGATATATTTGAGAAGAGCCTCAATGCCACTTTTATTGCTCTCGTCCCTAAAAGAATTGGGCAGTTTGAAGTAAAGGATTTTAGACCTATGAGCCTAGTGGGAAGGCTTAATAAAATTTTGGTGAAAGTCCTTGCTATCAAAATGAAACAAGTGCTGGGAGTGCTAATATCAGAAAGTCAAAATGCCTTCATAAGGGGGAACAAATTCTAGACTCAGCTCTTATAACTAGTGACTGTCTGGACAACTGGTTGAATTTGGAAATTAATGGGGTTATTTCCAAGCTGGACATAGAAAAAGCCTACTACCATGTCAACTTGGAGTTCCTCTTATATCTCTTGGGCCGTCTTGGTTTTGGTTCTAAGTGGAGGAATTGCATGTTTGCTTGTATGTCCATGACCCCTTTTCTATCATGATTAATGGTCGTTCACATGGTTTCTTTGGTGTAGTTCTGCGGGCCTTCGCTAGTGGGACTCGCTCTCATCTCTCTTTTTGTGATTGTCATGGAGGCTCTCAGTAGGATCCTTTCTAAAGCTATGATTCCGAGTAGACATCCAAAATGCCACCCCCTAGAAATATCCCACCTTTTTGCAGACGATACACTTATTGAGTGTGATGCAGATTGTGATTAAA
Organism: Corylus avellana; assembly: GCF_901000735.1. Classification (NCBI taxonomy): domain Eukaryota; kingdom Viridiplantae; phylum Streptophyta; class Magnoliopsida; order Fagales; family Betulaceae; genus Corylus; species Corylus avellana. The sequence continues at coordinate 19,712,430 of NC_081545.1, read as the reverse complement.
TCTATAATTTTGGTCACATTCTCCTTCGTTTTGAGGCCATTTCGAGCTTGAATGTTAATCTTCGAAAATTTGAACTCGTTTTAGTTGAAGAGGTTTAACATTAGGAAGAGCTGGTGGATTTTCTTAGTTGTTGTATCTCTTCTTTACCCATGAAATATCTGGGACTTCCCCTCGGTGTTACTTTTAAGTCAAGCGATTTTGGATGGGATAGATGAGTAAATAGAAAAAAGATTGGCTAGTTGAAAGAGTACGTTATCCAGTTTACCAATGTACTTGTCCCTTTTTCCTTTACCAGCCAGTGTAATTAAGAAATTTTAGCATCTTCGAGGAGACTTTCTTGGGATGGACCATGCGGTGAGCCTAAGTTTCGAGAGGAGGGTTGGGAGTTAAAAATCTATGTTGTTTAATAAAGTTGTATTGAGAAAATGACTTTGGAGATTCAGGCAAGAGGAGAGAGTTCTCTTTGGCGATAGGTGATTGTTAAGAAATATGGTGTCTAGAGAGGGGGTTGGTGTTCATAGGAAGCTCGAGGGCCTTAAGGGGTTTGCCATTGGAAGAATATTCTCCTTGTTTCCTTCAAGGTTTGTGATGATGTATTCATTTTCGGCATGATATGTGGTGCGGAGCAGCTGTTTTCAAGTCTTTATTCCCATATTTTTTTTGGAATGCTTGAGACAAAGATGCCTTGGTGTTGGATTACTTGGATTCCTCCGGCACTTACACCCATTGGAATCCAAGTTTCACTAGGGTAGTCCAGGATTGGGAGTTGGAATCTCTTGACTATTTCCTTAATCTGTTATACTCCCTAAATATCCATCCGGGAGAGGCAAATAGAATGCTGTTGAACCCATCTAGCAATCATTGGTTTTGATGTGAAGAGCTATTATAAATCTTTGTAGTTTGAAGAGCCTTGTCTGTTTCGTGGAAAATTCTTTATGGGGATGATAACTTTGGGTAGAATCCTTAAGAATGATAATCTTAGAAGGCCAGGTTTCATTTCATTATTGTAAATTGGTGTTTCCTTTGCAAAAGGAATGAGGAGACCATAAATCACCTCCTGATTCATTGTGAATGCACTAGTGATCTTTGGGACTTGGTTCTCAACTTGTTCAGGGTTTCGTGGGCTATACTGAATAACATTCTAGAGTTGCTTCATTGTTTGAAGACTCAAGGGTGGGGACATCACAAATAGATTATCTGGAAAGTTATTCACACATTCTTAATGTGGAGCATTAGAGAGAAAGATATCAACAGTTCTTTGAGGATTGCGAGTCCAACGTACTTCGTTTAAAACCTTTTTTTTGAGATCTTTCTTGGATTGGGCTGTAGTCTATGTTCTTAATTTTTTTCTCTTCTATTATTTTAGATCTTGTTGACTTTTAGATTTAAAAATTTTAATTGTTTGTCTCTCTGGTATAGTTTTTGTATTCGAGGGCTTTGCCCTTTTCTTTCAATAAATTATTATTCATCAAAAATGTTTTTGGTAACATTTTCATTTATTTCCATTATAGTTCTTCATATTTTTCTTGATCTTAATTTCTTTCAAGAACTTGGGCTAGCTAGATGCTCATGTTAGCTTCACTGTTTTTTGCTTTTTGTGGCTGAGCTTCTAGCAAAGCCTGAGCCCACGCTCAAGCTTGGAAGTGGGTTTCTATTGAACTTGTCCAAAATCTTTCAAGCATATTCCCACTCTATAATTTCTGATGATAGAAAACAGGTTCCTTTTCCTTACCAAACCCGCTTTATTGCTTAATTTGATCCCTTTCTTTTTTCATTCTTATCCAAATCAAGCTTACCTATGGGTCAACATGAACCCAACCATTTAATTAAACGGGTTAAATCCCTTAACTCTAGCACGAACGGGTGACACAATATGTCCTGCTTAATAGTCATGTTTAATTAATAGATTGTGTTGGGTTGACTCGAACATGACCCATTTCAACCCGTTTCAACTTGTTTAATACAAATGGTTAAAATTGACCCAAATACTGGGTATAATTAATTCCCATGACATGCTTGATTGTGGCCCTCCTTTTGGATACTAAAATTGGTAGTCAATTTGAAAACGTGAAGAATGTATCAAAATCTATTGGAGATGAACTCATTTTTAATGCTTTTGGAGGTACATATGGATTCTAGGTACATATTGAGGAATGTGGAAGAAGTGATTGAGATGCTATGGTTATATGCATAAGAAGGTAAAAAGCCAAGGGACCTGTAATTTACCAACTGTCCTTCAAGTATCAGTGCAAATGTGATGTAGGACATGTGTGTCCCCACCCCCAAGAATAAATAGTTTACTTTTAATCTTTCCTTACTAGGAGTATATTTACTTTTCCTATTAGAATTATGTTTACTTTCCCTACTAGGATTATGTTTACTTTTCTACTAAGAATAGATTTACTTTCTCTACTAGAAGTAGGTTTACTTTTTCTCTAAGTATTTCTCTCCTATAAATAGGCTTGTCTATTATGTAAAACTCAATCAATTGAATTATTATCAAATCAGAGAATTCTCTCTCAAATACTCTGCGGAGTTTTATCCTTCTTTTAGCCTGCGGGCTTGTTTCTATATTTTTGAGTAGAAGACGAAGACGCTTCTCCCTGCAGAATCAAAGACGCCGCTCTTTGATTAGTTACCTTAGTTTTCCGCTACGTCAAAATGTATTGCGGAAAGAGTCTTGCCCAAGTATTCAAGCTGGATGAGTTCCTTTGATTTTCTTGTTTTGATTGGTAAATAATTTTACTAAAAGTGAAGAAACTCAAGTAAATAGAGGGTTTTACCACAAGAGAAACCCTTAGGAATTGAAAATGAAAATTTAGGCAATTTACGAAGTCAAGAAAAGAAGAAAAAGAAGCCTCCACTAAAAGTTGACTACTTGTACAAAGATCTCAAGAAGGTCATTATGACTTCAGTGGAGAACTTCTCAATACTAACTAAAGTATGATTGGTTCCTTTGTTTAACAATTTAAATAATGGAAACTAAATTTTAATGCTTAGATTATTTTGCTGATATATTTACACTAACATATGTTCTCCGATGTCTTAGAGGAGGGTGGGGGGTCCAAACTATGGCAGCTCATGTTTCTATTGATTATTCTAATGCTAATTAGAAGGTATTTTCTCTCACGTTTCAGTGGTGGAATGAATGGATACATGTACATTTCTGGAGAACCTGTGCAGCCTGCGGAAATCTATTCACCAATTGAGGACATGGAGATGATTTTAAACAATGAAGTATTGTATGTACATGTATCTGCATCACGTGTGAAAAATTCAATTGATATGGTACCATTTGTCTATAAATATTTTTTTATTCCTTTTGTTTTTTGTCTTCTGCAGATCTGTCTTCTTCAAATGTCCACCCTTCCATTCTCACATCCCCCGTCCATCAAAACGAGTGAAATTGCCTCGCAAGGTACATAATGGTTTGCTTATTTTCGACACATTAGATTAATGCATTCATTCTCTGTAGACATGTGCACCTCACATAGAGTATAGGCCTAGCTGTGCTGCTGAGCATTGTGATGTTTATGCTATGAATAGCTGATTAGTAATGCATATAGTTTTACAAATATTTTTCATTAATTTATTTTCTACAAAAAGAGAAAAAAAGGTCCCATCGGACCAGTAAATGAAAGAAAAAACCGAACATAGGAGATATGATATTGCCATTATATTTGGTTCACTGTTGATCCTCCAGATGTCCAATTGGATCTCTTTTTCCAAGTTTAATGTTCTTTTTTTACTTTTCATTTCAGTCTGTCTGGAAGCAGGACATTTTAGCTCCGCCTGTTTTGTGGCATGAGAAGTCAGCTGTCCTTGGACGTATATTTTCTGAACCGTGAGTGTTTCAATCAGTTTCTTTATTTTCACTTAATAAAATTGCAAGTCCATTTAACTTTTTTCCATTTGGCTTGTTGTGAACCATGCCTGAGCTTAATGTGCTTTATTGAACCTGTCAATTTCATGCATTAGCTGCCTGCACTACCTGCATGTCAATTTCAGCTAGCATGGAATTAACATGCAGTTATAATAAATTTAGTAAATTAGCCAATGGTGACCTTGTTGAAGTGTCAAGAGGATTGACACACTGTCAATTCAATTGCTCAGTGGACTACTATATGGTAGTCATATTAAATAAAAAATGTGGTTTATTTGCCACAGTTCATGTACTCCTAAAAATCAGCCTAATTCGCTTTATATTTTGCACTGGTATGGGAAAAGGTTTCAGCATCATGGCTTACTGTTGATAGTAATTGCTAAGTTTTCTTTCTTTTTAATTCAAAGTCATGTCTGTGTGCTTGGATCTGAGTATGTTTTGGTAAACTGAGTTCAACTTTTTTTCCAGGTCCACTCATAAGTCAATCTCTGGTCATCGCCTGGCAAAATTAGCTCATGAACTTCTGTCTAAATGTTATAATCTGAAGAGCCAAAAGGCTTGGGGATCTATGGAACTGGCTGACCACATTGGTGCAGATGGACTGACATCCCATTCGAATTTGGAAGAAACTGTTCATGTGGGTGGGACTGGACACAATGAAAACTGTATTGATGGTGTTATCCCAGATAGCCACGTTGGGGAAGATAAGTTGTCATGCCATTTGAACCTTGAAGAAATGGTTTGTGCGAGTATTGAAGGTGACAACAACTGCTTTGATGGCAAAGCTAAGAAGCGGATATGGAGCGAATGTAATGGCCATTCCACCGACGTTGTAGTTGATGGATTGGCATGTTCTTCAAATTTAGAGGGAACGGTAACTGTGGGTGGGGCTGGAGGTGATGAAATTTGCATTAATATCAAGTCGAGGAAACGAAGAAGAAAGGGGCGTAAACTCAGAGACACATTAGAAAGCAATGTTGGTACAGAGAAATTGGAATGCCCTTTGAATTTGGGACCAACTGTTTGCGAGGTAGGGACTGAAGCTGATGAGAATTCTGTTGATAATGGAGTTCCAAATAACCAGATTGGTGAGACTGGAGCAAGTGGATTGGCATGTAATAGTGTAGCCCCAGATAAAAAATGTGTTAATGGAAAACCTAGAAAACAGAAACGAAAACGGAAACAGAGTAACGCTATAGTTGTACTGGATAACCATGAAGGTGTAAAGGATTTTGCTATGGAACCAACTGGTTGCGAGGTGGGGACTGAAGCTGATAAGAATTCTGTTGATAATGGAGTGCCAAATAACCATATTGGTGAGACTGGAGCAAGTGGATTGGCATATCATAGTGTAGCCCCAGATAAAAAATGTGTTAATGGAAAATCTAGGAAACATAAACGAAAACGGAAACAGAATAACGCTATAGTTGTACTGGATAACCATGAAGGTGCAAAGGATTTTGCTATGGAACCAACTGGTTGCGAGGTAGGGACTGAAGCTGATAAGAATTCTGTTGATAATGGAGTTCCAAATAACCATATTGGTGAGACTGGAGCAAGTGGATTGGCATGTCATAGTGTAGCACCAGATAAAAAATGTGTTAATGGAAAATCTAGGAAACAGAAACGAAAACGGAAACAGAGACAGAATAATGCTATAGTTGTACCGGATAACCATGAAGGTGCAAAGGATTTTGCTATGGAACCAACTGGTTGTGAGGTAGGGACTGAAGCTGATAAGAATTCTGTTGATAATGGAGTTCCAAATAACCATATTGGTGAGACTGTAGCAAGTGGATTGGCATGTCATAGTGTACCGGATAACCATGAAGGTGCAAAGGATTTGGCTATGGGACCAACTGTTTGTGAGGTAGGGACTGAAGCTGATAAGAATTCTGTTGATAATGGAGTTCCAAATAACCATATTGGTGAGATTGGAGCAAGCGGATTGGCATGTCATAGTGTAGTCCCAGATAAAAAATGTGTTAATGGAAAATCTAGGAAACAGAAACGAAAACGGAAACAGAGACAGAATAACGTACTGAATAACCATGAAGGTGCAAAGGATTTGGCATTCCCATCAGATTTGCTGCTGACAGTTTGCGAGGCAGGAGTTGGAGCTGATAAAAATTGTGTTGATAATGGAGCCCCAAATAAACTTGTTGGTGAAACTGGGGCAAATGGATTTGCATGTGCTAATGAAGTCCAAGATTATGGCAAGTCTTGCAAACGGAAACGAAAACGGAAACAGAGTAATATTATACTTGTTGCAGACAACCATGTAGATGCAAAGGGTTTGACAAGGCCTTCCAATTTGATGCCAACATTTTGTGATGTAGGTACTGGAGCTGTAAAATGTGTTGATCATGGAGTCCCAGAGAAACAAGTTGGTGAGACCGGTGAAAATGGATTTGCAGGTGCTAATGTTGTCCCAGATAAAAATTGTGTTGATGACAAACTTAGGAGACAGGAAGGAAGCAAAGTTCCGGGTTCCGTGGATGAAAAACATAGCTAAGGAGGGATTGGACTCTCGGATAACCATTTGGTCGTGGAGTCCCAGATTTGATATGCAAATCTAGGAAATGGAGACGGAAACGGAAACATGGGCATGTTTATTTTGTCATGAATAGCCGTGTAAGTGCAGAGGGCTTGACGTGCTCTTTGAATTCAGGGCCAGTAATTTGTGATAAAAGTTGTGTTCATAGTGGATTGAGACTGGAGCCAATTTATTGGCCTGCGGTTCAAATTTTGAATAAGTTTGTATCAGTTAAGACGGGTGCTGTGAAAATGCATTTCATGAGTGGGAAATTAGGGTTTTTATTTATTTTATTTTTTTGACAGTGCAAGAAATAGGTAGTCGATTGCAAAATAGAGACACAAGATCAGGTTTTTCGAGAGAGAATGTCAGTGTGGAGGCGTGGAAATAGCCAGATGTTTTATTATTTGTGTGGTACGTGTCGAGTACAATTTTGCACATTGTTATTTATGAGATACAAATATATCGCTTGTCCCACAGCTTTAAGAGTCACAATTTAGTATGTAGCATTACTCTTTTATAAATATGGAGTGATTAAGTTGATAATTATTCACACAAGTCTACTTTTCAAATGCTAGCCAAGAATAATAAAATTAAAATCCATATCAATTTCTACTTGGTTGGAAAAACTTGATCTTGTATGCATACGGTGTGAAATGGGCCAAGCTTCACTTGAGCTCAGGGCTGCTGCCCTAAGTTTTGGGTCTAATGTCCTTACTCCAGGCCCGGTTAACATCTACTTGCCCAATTCTGGGGTTTACTTTTATAAATTGAGGGAATATTTATCGTATTGTTGGCAATGGCTGTTGTGAAAAGGTTGAAGCAGCTTCTTATAAAGTTTGAACAAAAGTAAACCTACGTCTTAATAAAGTTCCAGCTGTGGCTGCAATTTGGCTGGGTGATCAAAATTCAAGCCAACCCAACTAGTTGACAAGCTTAGTCTTGGATCCTCATCGGTTCAAATGAACCGGAGAGGAGCTGGTCCTCTAGAGTAGGAGAGTAAAATTGTCATCTGATATATTTTTTTAAGATAATTTTGTCGTCCCATTTTAAAGGACCGACTCCTCTCTAATTCAAATAATGCGTGGTGCATTGCTTTCCTACCATGATGCTACGTCATTGAGGCATTAGCTCGACCATATATCCAAAAGTGGAAAGTTTATCAGTGTAGGCCAAGGTAGAAAAGCCCAAGCAGTAGGCAGTAGGCAGTAGGTCCTATAAAAGACGTTCCAATCAGCGGTTTATATAAGTTCTTGGGTACTTTCTCAATGTAAGTCAAGTAAGTCGGTTTTCATTGATAAGTTCTATATAATGTTTATAATCAGATCCAAACACCTCGACGAGTAATTATCAGGAATATTTTTGATGGACGTCATATTAAGCTCCACTTATCATCTGAAAGGTTAAGATTAACTCAATTTTTATTTATCTGAACTGATTTATTTTATGCAAATGTGAACCGGTTTACATGATGCCTAGTAGAATTGGGTTTTGTTGGACCGGTGGAGCAGAATCATCAAGTAACGTATCAAATCTCTTCCTTTAACATTGGAAATAAAAATGGGCAATACTCATTTAGTGCCATTTTAGAAGGTAAATCTGTTATAGTATGTACATGAAATGTGATTATATATGGTTTTAATTGTGCTCAAGACGGATATCAAGCAGAAAATTGTGCTCTAATTAAGTAATACTACTCTTAACTCTTATTTATCATACTGTTTGATCTAACGTATCTTAAGTAGACCTTTTTTTTTTAAAGTGTACAATGTTTGCCGTGTGCGAAATCAATGTGAAAAATGAGTGTGAAGAGTAATATTATTTTTCTCAATAGGAAGTCAATGATAACGATACACGATAGTAATTTGATAGCGATATATGATGTTGTAGAGAATTTAGGTAGTTATTTCCGCAAATGTTTGGTGCAAATGCTTGTGGAAAGTTGCAGAAGTGGGAAAAGTTGTCCTTTGGGAGAGATTCTTCTCGAGGAAAAAGACTCTGAAGGTGTTCACACAGTTTGTCTTACTTTTTAGAGGTGGATATTTATATATGTTTTGCTAACAACACTAAATATCTTAAAACCTTGTCAAGTTTCTTGCATGTGAAAGAAGTTATTCATGATTTTGATGTTTTGTTTCTTCAAGTCAACGTTCAGTTGAGGAACCATATCGAGAATCCTCAATTATTGCTAAGAAATTTCAATACCATTCATCCAACTACCTTCATTTGATTTTATGCCTTGTTTGGTTGCTTGTTTGGTTGCTAAGAAATCTCCATTTCTTCTCCACGCGGCCACGTGTTCTGAAATTTACATTCAAGAATAAGCCGTTTTACATGGAAAGGTAGCTCCAACATAAGCTTGGCTCTTAAATTAGGCCTTATTATTGAAGCAGGAATTAGAGAAAAAAAGAAGAAAATTCATCAAATAATTAGTTCAACTGTACTAAGTAGCCAGCGGAGGATAGATTCAACATAGTAATCAAAAGGTGGATTCAGATCCTCGGCAATATACTTGCAATTTAGGCAGCAAATATGACAGAACTGCTATTATAAGGTCCACGTGTCCAATAAGTGGGCGGGCTGCCAAAGACTTGCTCAGGCAAATGAGTCTCATAAGAACTTTCTCATATTTATTGTCTGGATTGCTAACAATTCAGATAACAAAAATACTAAAAATCTCTATTCTTGAAAAGCATTGTTTGCGAATCTGAGTAATGCTATACACCATCATTTTATCTCTTAAATCTGATGTGGCCTTTAAAATTGTTATTGGATTAAAATCCAATTATAATCTATCCCAAATTCAATGCGAGTAATGTTATAAGTGAGACTTTTATCCTTCATAAGTAATGTAGCTTTTAAAATCATTATTAAGTTTGAGATGAAGGATAAATATGGTTGCAATTGAAAGCACTTGGAGGCTTTAAATAGAGGAGTGTATAGAATTGAACCAACCACAATGGTAAGCTACAAGAGTTTGTTTAGTAAAGATATGCCATCCCTTTATATTAATATATTGTTCTTGCACATTTTTTACAATCATATTTAAAAAAAAAAAAAAAAAAAAAAAAAGAAGAAAGAAATTGTGGCTTCAATTAATCAGAACTAGTAGGAACAATATTATCTTAAAAAAAGACTTATTAATGTATTTGTAGTACTTGGTTACCTAGGGCCCTTTGAGCCCAACAGATGGTGATCCTTATGGACTTGGGCCACCCCTTATCAATAATGGATTAATTTAGCTAGGCCCGTCAGATGTGTTGATGCCGATGGGATCCGACCCGAATCCAACCATTTTCAAGAAGTACACCACCATTGTGCCACAGTGAGCCACACACACCCACTTGGACCAACTCCTCTAAATTCCCTTGTGATGATGTTGAATCATATTTCAACTACCCCGACCCTTTCAGGAGAATTTTATAAATAGAGGGTATACTCATTACTCTAGGTACGCTCATTCTGATTTTTAGCCTACACTCTGCATCTTTGCCTTTTTTCCATTGACTTAAGCATTAAAGGTTGTCCTTGCTGGTCTCCCAATGAGTTTCTCTAGATCTTTTTTTTTTTTTTTTCTTTCTTTCTTTCTTGCAGTGCTCTTAAGCCGAATATTTAGTGTGCGGTCATTGTATCAACAATTTATCGGCATCTTCCAAAATCAGAAAATTTGCTCCAACAGTACGTCAAATTGGGCCATGGCTGAAAGCAGGAAGTGATGAAAGGTAGAATACAAACTTATATTATGGTTGAAGTCATTGTATAATAATGATGTTTTCTTGAATTATATGGCCAATGCATGCCCAAGAGTTTAATTCCACAGAATTTTTTGCTTTCTTGCACGCATAAGAGAGAGAGAGAGAGAGATGCAAGAACTTTGACTTTTCCCATTAATACTAAATTAGTTTGGCCAAACTCACTAATATTCCAAGGCCTCTCCCTTTGCCATGTTTTGGTTATTCTCCATGTACAAGGAATTCTCATAATGCATGCTTGGAAAAAAAAAAATTATTATTATTATCTGCAATTATATACATGCAATTCTTTCGTCTTTGCTTAACAATACCCACGTGAGAATATTTATCCCAAAAAAAAAAGAAAAAAGAAAAATACCCACATGAGACATTTTTAGTTTTGGTCATGGAAACAAGGCACCATAATGTTGAGATAATTCTTCCATGGTGATCTCAACAATGCACGTATTTTCTCCATTTGTCAGCTTTAATTTCTTTATATGGCCATCAAGTTCTACGCATGCTTACTAACATAGTATTAATTAGTAGTTTACGTGATGTTGTCACGATATTTAAAATTTTTAACGTGACGTTGTATTATATACATATATTGTAAGATATTGTAAAGTCTAATCTAGATTATGAACTTGAAATTGAGAGGATTTGACCTATTTATTTATTCATTTAATGTTTACCAATTGCCTACTCTTTTAAAGGTGTCTAAAAAAATTATGTACGGTTAAGAGATTTTTTATCCTCTTTGTTAGAATAAACGGAAAATATTATATTTTCCATATTTTCCGTATATTCTAACACTCTAATTCATTTAATTCAATGAATTAGAGAAGAGTCGATCCTTTAAAATGGAAGGGCAAAATTGTCCCAAAAAAATGTGAAATGACATTTTTTTTTTTGCAGTTTTGTTTCTCCTCACTTCAATAGGTGTAGCTTGTTCCTCCATGGTATATATATATATTTCCAAATTGTCCTAGAAAAATATTTTTGATCTACATATATCATCATATATTTGAGAATAGGTAAAATTATCCACACTTAATAAAAAAGAAGGAAAGAAACAAAATTTACAGTCAAGCATTGATAAAATTCTTCCTCAAAATTTTCTATGATATTCACCATTTTTTTTTTATCAAGATTATATTCAATATTGGTGAGCTTTTATAGACATATTACAGTCAAAAAATAAAAAAAGTACACGCAATTGCTGGGCATGCATATATAGATTTTCTACAATATCTGTCATGGGCAAGAAAATTTCAATCCAATATGTTCGACTATAATCTCATTTCCTATAAATACTTTTAGCCTTTATGATTTATTGAATTATCAGTATAGTATGAAAGTTTCGTATGGCATTAATTTCTACAAAAATGGCGTTTAATTGTCTACTAGCAAAAAGTCTTTTACCATTTTTGTTGTGTTCCCAACCCAAACAAGGACCAATGCATATCCCTTCTAATGGTACAAAATATCAATGACATGATTTTCTTTAAGATTATGACACCCCCGAAAAGTCAAGTCTCATGTTAGATTTTTTTTTTTTTTTTTTTTTTTTTTCTCCTTTCCGGGCAAGTCTCACGTTACGTGGATGAATTGTAAAGATAATGTATAGGTCACGATAATTTTCACACTGCAATTTCAAAGATAAGAAGTGTGATTTTAAACCAAATTGTAAAAAATGAATAATTTGGCATTACGTTTCTAAAAATTTGCGATTTGAAAATGCAGAAAACACATAATTTTAAACGCTAAATTATGATTTTCAAGGCCAAACTGCGATTTTACCAAATATTTTAACTGCATTTTTAAAAAACACGTTTTCAAATCCCATATTTTAAAATCGTTACTTTTAATTGCACTTTTTGAAACCACAAACCCAAAAGAACCCTATGTGATTGAATTATATAAGTGATTCTAACGAGTTTAATTATAACTTTAACTAATTAATCATTTTGGATTACATATGTAACATAGCACTTCCTTTGGTGATGATAGAGAATTTTCTATAAGGATAAGAAAATAATAAACTTTGAACTACTAAATTATATATAAATTACTTTAATCCTTCGCAAATTATTAAAGCAGATTTCAAAAGGTCGGGTCGGCAACAAAGCTCCTCTTGCAAAACAAGGGATAAATTGTCAGAAGCTCATCGATTCCAAAGTACCAAGGGCACTCCGACATCCAAATTAGAAAATGCCCTCTCTAAGAGAGTAAAATTAAACTAGATAAAGGCAATAAGAGTGTGTATGTGGGCGTGGTAGTGAATGGATGTGGTTGCTTGAGGGTCAGTGAAATTTCTTGGAGTCTTTGCATGATCGAAGGAGGGATCTCTCGCCCTCTATATATTAGGTCAGTGTTCCTGCTTTCCCTAAGCTTAGGGCTCCAAGAGCCTCCAACTGGCTTTCTTGTCAGGGAATATAAAGTCAATTTTGGAGAGATTTTTGGTGTGTGAGGTTGTTATCTGATATATAGGAGATAATATTGCACCAATTAATAGATTGTTTTAGGACATACAATTAGTATGCAGCCTTAGCGAGATAAGATGGCGCCAAAGTGGGATTAATAACTTGTTTCAGGATGAACATAAATTTCCTTCAAATTGAGTTGAACTTTCTCCAATCTAATCTATAAAACTATCAGACAGCTGTTTTATAAGTTGAGTTGAAAAAAAATTCCTCAAACCCAACCCTGTGTAAAGGAAATTTCTGTTTGATTTGAGGACCATTAGTTGTTAGAAGCGCATAGAAAAGGAAGAGAGAAGCTGATTCTTTGTTTGTCTCTGAGAAGAAGGTTCTCCAAGACCCAACAAATTTCCCCTTAGACTAAACAAATTTTATCAAATCAAGGACTTAGACTTTTCTTCATTTCTTTGAAAAAAAACAAAAACAAAGGAAAATGATTCCTTTCCTTACATGGTTGACCTGAAATTTTGTTTGGCCATTATCATCTCTATCTCTTTGAGGTTTGAAATGCATACATTCTTCTTCTTTGTATGGACCACATTTTAAAAGCTTCACGTTTAAAGCATTTATTATTTTGGAAAAACATGTTTCAGCTTACTGAAAATTTTACATCTCATGTTCATACAGCTCGATCGTGTTAGAAAAAACATTACAAAAAAAAAAAAAAAAAAAAAAATTGTTCGATCAAGTTTTCCGTTATTTTGAACGATATTTTATCAATTTCTTAATAAATTTTATTTTATTTTATTTTTTCAAGCCGTTTGATGCAAGAAACCGTTTGATGCAAGAAACCGCATGAATTCATGTAACTTTAAAATTTACAATTATTTAAAAATTAATAGAGAATTCTTATCCCAAATCCCAGCCATATTTCTTGTGCATTGGTTTTGATTTTGTTTTCTTTCCAGGGCATACGTATTGATCTTGATGTCCACTAAAAAACATAGCGCAAACTCGGGCCTTGAAAGTTTCCTGGTTGACTCACTTTGTGGTTCTGATCAAAGGTTGCTTGGTTATTTAAAAAAAAACATTAATTTTTCCGGTCAAAAAACCCAGCTGTTGACTTAAAGGACCTTGTCATTGTAGTTTTCCAACGTCCCTTTTTTTGTCTTTATTATAAATTGATGTGCCTCTACTTTTTTCTAATAAAAGAGGCAAAGGGGGCGAGTGATTATGTTATCTTAGTAACATGCTAATTTAATTCTAGAAGATTTTTTTATTTTATTTTATTTTTTTGACATGCTCGCATAAGAGGGGAGGAAGATTCGAACAAGTGATTTATATTTCATTAGGCGTGGTTCCAACCGATTGAGTTACCTCTTGGAGACAATTCTAGAAGTTTCTCGTAAAATAATGTGACTATTAAAATTATTATTTGATCAAAATTTAATAATGATCGATCTTAAATTTAATGATGATTTTAATAGTCATATCATTTTTTAAAAGGACTCAAGAGAGATATAAGAAAAACTTGTAGCATTACTCAATTCAGTCTTTTTTTTTTTTTTTTTTTTTTTGATATGTCCGCACAAGAGGTCGGAGGGGGATTCGAATCAATTTAGTCTTAATGAAGACATTAGTTAGCACCCAGATTAACAGTATTTTAGGGAATATTAATTAAAATAATTAGTGAGAAAGTACAAATTTTTATTTTACCTACAATTTTTTTATACACACTCTAACATATTTTTTTATTATATTCTTTATTTTTATTTAAATATTAATTTTCAAATTGAGAGAAGGAAGAGAAAGAGGAGAGAGGAGGGAGAAAAAAACTTAAAAAACTAAAAAATCTTAAAAGTTTACTATAGCAAATTTTTTAAAACCTTTCTCAAGCACTTCGGGAAAAAATAATTATTTTGGTCTATATTAAATATTTATAAATTATTTTTTATACCACCGAGAGTCCTTTAAGGTAAGCTGTGGAAATAAAAAAAGTAATTGCGGGCCCAACCCCAGCCCCAAGAGCCCCGAAAGTCATGGCTTTTGTGAGACCCACAACGACGTCGTCAAATTACTTGGTCGGCTCCTTTATTGTCTTTCATTTTTATGCAATGTTGACGTTTTTAGTTTTATTTTCTTTTTCTTTATGAGCAATCTGAACATCTTAATTATAGAGTTCGCATATTTATATATTTTCTAAATTATGTTCTGACCATTTGTTTAATTACGCGAAAATTTGGTGGGAGTGTTGTATACATACACATTAGGCAGCTAAAAAAATTATTATTACGAAGTTGAATTAAAAATAGAATAAACGTCGCAATCTAAAATTATCATCCAATATATATTTCAAAAAAATTATTTAATAACTTTTACCGAAAAAAAAAAGTGATCACTCTTTGTTTTGTTTCAACTTTTTACTGAATAAATTTTTAAAAAACTTTTGTGTGGGAACAATATTGTTGAAAGTCAAGAACACATGTATGGACCGAACATTAATTAGTCAAGAGCAAAATAAAATTCTTTGAAAAACTTTTGAAGTGGCACGACCTCCAAGACGCTAGGCCATTAATTAGGCTCTTTAAAAATTTAAAAGTAAAAAAATAAAGATAAAAAAAAAAAAAAAAAACTCGAGAAAGGTATATATCTTGCAAACAAAATTGAATTAATTATGAAAAGAAGTAGCTGGAGTATGCTTAACAAAGAGTTTTGAGAGGATAAATGAGAAATGATTAATTGATTGATGCGATATAAAATAGGAAAAAAAAAATTTGTAAAAGAAAAGTGAACAATTATTTATTATAATATAAAAAAAATTAGGTTATCTTTTTTAAAAAAAAATAAGAAGAAATTATTACCAAACATGCATTTAATTTCTTAGGTGGAAAGTAAGGGAACCGGCTAGATTGCCTTACTTATTTGGTTAAACTTTGATTTTTGCCAAACTTTAATGCTTTGACACTTTCTTTGGTAGATTACTTACAATAAAAAATAAAAAAAAAATAAAAAAATTAAAAGAAAAATGAAAAGAAAAATGAAAAGAAAAGAAAAGAAGACACTTTCTTTGGTAGGTAAGTAAATGTCCGTTTGATTTTTGGTCATAGTGCAACTTGGCTTGGAAAATTTTACCCATTAATAATGTACTATGTATTATTTGCAACGTACGTACACATGTACTACAAATGTGAAGACCTTCGGATTAAGACAGCATCATGCCGTATATATTGCTGTTGGTTCCATGAACTTAATATCGATCATTTAACTTTTATTTTTATTTTCTAATTACATCATTTAATTTAAGCGCTCATTTTCCTCCTCTTGTCACTCTCACGACGGCCATGTCAAGTTAGAAGAAGAGGTACTGACGTGACATGGCCAACGAGAAATTTAAGTCTTAGGCTTTGTTTATTTTGACGTAAAATGGTTTTTAGAAAATGATTTTCACTTCAGAAAAATTGGTGGCGGTGGCTGTTGTACAGCCCCGCCAAGTGCCATGATTATCCTTAGTTGGAACTGCCGGGGGCTTGGGAACCTCCGGATAGTTCGTGACCTTTGCCGCATAGTAAAGGAAAAGAAACCCAGTTTGGTTTTTCTCATGGAAACCAAACTAACTGCTACTCGGGTGGAATGTGTGAAGTATAAATTGGGCTTTGATTATGTATTTGTAGTTGATTGTATTGGAAAGAGTGGTGGATTAGCTCTTTTTTGGAATAATGATGGAACGGTGGAAATACAAAATTACAGTCGGCGTCATATTAACGCAAAAATAAAGGGGGTAGATGGGACACAAGAATGGACTCTTACCGGCTTTTATGGGCACCCAGAAGCGTCAAAACGAAAAGAATCATGGGATCTACTCAGGCACCTACAGTCATTGTCTTGTCATGCATGGATGTGTGTTGGGGATTTTAACGAAATTTTGGAAGATTCGGAGAAGTCGGGTGCTAATAAACGGCCTCAGTGGCAGATACGGGATTTTCAACAAACCATGGACCGGTGCCAACTCCATGATTTGGGTTTTGTGGGTCCAAAATTTACTTGGTGTAATAAGAGGGAGGATGGACAATGTATTTTGGAGAGACTAGATAGAGCCATTGCTAACCATGCTTGGATTTTTTTTTTTCAAAATTATGGTGTAGAGGTAATGGCAAATAGAACTTCGGATCATGCTCCACTTTTTGTACAACTTCATAAAACTTCATATGATAAAAGAAGAATGAAGAAACGTTTTTTCTATGTTGCTCGGTGGGGGAAACAAAACAGCCATAATACCATTATTAAATCAGTGTGGAGGGATAGAAATTATGTCTCCAATCCGTGGCAATCATTCTCGGCTAAGGTGGAGAGGTGCAAAAAGGTGATTCAAAAATGGCAAATTAAGGAGAAGGGGCAGGTCGAAAAACAAATCCAGGAGAAAACGTAGCAATTGAAGGTTTTGCAGATGGTGGAGACTCAACCGGAGGGGGAAAAAATTACTATGGTGCAGCAAGAGGTGAACGATCTTATTGAAAAGGAGGAAATGCATTGGAGACAGCGGGCTAAGGAACATTGGCTGCAATATGGAGATAAAAATACGAAGTTCTTTCATGCTAGTGTCAACCAAAGGCGTCGGGTGAACAAGATTACTCGTATTGAAAATGAAGAGGGGCATGTATGCTCATCAAATGAAGATATTACAAGTGCTTTCACGAGTTATTTTCAAAATATTTTTTCTTCATCCAGTCCGAGTGGCGTATGGGAGTGCTTAGCGTGTATGGAAAGGAGAGTCACTCAGACCATGAATGAGCAACTGGAGAAGGAGATCACAGCGGAGGAAATCTGCGGCTCTATCACACAGATGGGTGGCCAAAAAGCTCCAGGGCCGGACGGTTTGCCTGCTTGTTTTTACCATGATAATTGGGCTATCATTGGGGAGGAGGTATGTAAAGTTGTTAAGAATTTTTTCAATTCGGGTAATATTGGTGATGATGTTAATTTTACCCACATTGCATTGATTCCCAAGAAAAATAATCCCTCAAAGGTCTCTGATTTTAGACCTATTAGTCTTTGCAACGTGTTATATAAAATTATTTCAAAGACAATGGCTAACAGATTGAAGGTGATTCTCCATGAAATTATCTCCCCCAACCAAAGCGCGTTTATTCCGGGAAGACTTAGTTCAGATAATGTGCTAGCGGCGTATAAAACCATGCATTCCATGCATTCCAGGATGTGGGGGAAAGTCGGATATATGGCACTGAAACTAGATATGAGCAAGGCTTACGATCGGCTGGAATGGTGCTTTTTAAAGGGGGTCATGCAGAAAATGGGGTTTGGTGAGAAGTGGATTGGGCTTGTTATGAGGTGCATTTCCATGGTGAGGTATTCAATCATCATTAATGGAAACTCGGAAGGTTTGATTCAACCCACACGAGGTATTCGACAAGGTGACCCCCTTTCTCCATACCTGTTTATTTTATATGCTGAGGCCTTAAGCTCCCAACTTATTCTTGCCGAACAAACCGGGAGCCTTCGAGGAGTCCCGACATCACCAAGAGGTCCCCGTTTAAATCACTTGTTTTTTGCGGACGACAGTCTGATTTTTTGTAAAGCCACGGCACAGGATTGGCAACGATTAACAAATATTCTGGAAGTTTATGAAAAAGCGTCGGGTCAGAGGTTGAATAGAGATAAAACGTCGATTTTCTTCAGTCGTAATACTCGACGTGATGTTCAAGAGCTTATCATTCGTCTGTCAAGGGTGCCAATCACACAGCGGTATGACAAATATTTGGGGCTTCCAGCTCTAGTGGGGAAGTCTCGAATTGGAGAATTCCAGAATCTATCTGACAGAGTAAGGAAAAAGGTGACGGATTGGAAGGTGAAGCTACTCTCGCAAGCCGGAAAAGAGACTTTACTAAAAGCCGTGGTCCAAGCTATCCCCACATATAGTATGGGTATTTTTTTGCTCCCAAAAGCCCTATGTAGAGAGATAAATGGCATCATGCAAAAATTCTGGTGGGGGAATAAGGCGAATGAAAAGAAAATACATTGGATGAGCTGGGAAAAAATGGGCCGAGCAAAGTCTCAAGGGGGATTGGGATTCCGAGATCTTCATGCATTCAATAAGGCACTCCTTGCAAAACAGTTATGGAGGTTATTAAATCAGCCGGACAGCTTGGCTTCTAAGATCCTAAAGGCCAAATATTACCCAAGAGGGTCTTTACAAGAGGCAAAAGTAGGGAGTAGACCGTCTCTGGCTTGGAGGAGCATTCTTGCGGCGAAGGATTTGTTTTTTGCAGGGTTGATTTGGCGCATTGGGAATGGAAAGTCGGTGTCAATTTGGGGGGACAAATGGATCCCCAAACCCTCCTCTTACTCTATACAATCTCCCTGCCGAATCCTACCAAAAGATGCAAAGGTTAGTGAGTTGATGGACCCAACTTCCTTAAGATGGAATATTCCTCTTATTAAGGAGGTATTTTGGGAGGAAGAAGCAGATGAGATAAGCGGACTACCATTGAGCAGATACAACAAGCAAGATAGGTTGATATGGAAATATACAAGTTCTGGAGAGTTCTCGGTGAGAAATGCATATCACCTAGAGCTCGAGCGAAATGCAGCAAACAGCGGTGAAGGATCACAACCAATGCGGAAAATTTCTATCTGGAAGACCATATGAGACTTAAGGGTGCCCAATGCCACAAAGATCTTTATTTGGAGGGCTTGTAGCAATATTCTTCCCACTAAATTAAATCTTAAACAAAGAGGAGTGCTAGAGGATGCATCGTGTAGTTTCTGCACTAGAGAAGGTGAAACAACTGCTCATGCTTTATGGCATTGTCCTGCAACTCAAGATGTCTGGAGCAACAGTATACGTTCCATTCAGAAAAGTGGTTGCACTAAGGAAGGATTTTTGGAAATTTTTGACTATATATCTCAGAGGAGTAATATGGAGGAGATGGGACTTTTTGCTTGTACTGCACGGGCAATTTGGAAAAGAAGAAATGAAGTCCTTCATGGTGGAAATTTCAAGCATCCAGTGAGAATAGCACAGGAAGTTGAGTCACAATGGAAAGCATGGGAAAATTCACTTGAGAAGCAGGGGGACGTGGACGCTGCAGAACACAGCATCACTACTCCTCAAATTCGATGGACTGCACCGACATATGGCACGTACAAGACTAATTGGGATGTGTCGGTGAAAGCTGGTTCAAGGAATTTTGGTGTGGGTATAATTATTAGGGATTATAAGGGGATGGTATATGCAGCTTCCAGTTCAACATTGATTGGCTGTCCGGAACCCACAATTGCAGAGGCGATGGGTGCTCTTCATGCGGTGGAATTTTGCCGTGATCTGGGTTTCCAGAATATTATGCTGGAAGGAGATTCCAAAACTGTGGTTCAAGCTATTAAAGGAGGATTAAAATGGTACAGTTTTGGACAAATCATTGAGGACATTCACACTGTTTTG
Organism: Corylus avellana; assembly: GCF_901000735.1. NCBI lineage: Eukaryota > Viridiplantae > Streptophyta > Magnoliopsida > Fagales > Betulaceae > Corylus > Corylus avellana. The sequence continues at coordinate 19,692,401 of NC_081545.1, read as the reverse complement.
CCGAGTTTTATGAGATGGAGTGTGGAACATGTCCGGAGAGAGGCTAATGAAGCAGCTCATGCTTTGGCGAGGGAAGGAGTTTCCACGGGGGTGGCGAGAGTTTGGATGGAAGAAGTCCCGGATTTTATTCGTGATGTAGTTGGTTTAGAGCAAGCTGCTCTTGTTGGTTTAGAGCCCCTTTGAGCTCTTGATATTTAGAGTCTATTGGCTCTAGATGTTTTTGTAACTTTGCAGAAGTTTTGAATAAGATTAGTCCTTTATTCAAAAAGAAAAGAAAATGATTTTCACATTTTACAGTATTTGCTTCGACGTAAAATAGTGGTCAGTGGAAAATAATTTCCTTTTGACCGAAAATTCTTCTTTAATTTTTGGAAAATAGTTTACGATTTTAAAAACTGTAAACCAATTTCCGACTATTAGCATCTCATTCTTAAATCGATGAACCGTGCCAAGACCCGCCCAGAACCTCGTCGGGACTTGACT
>NC_081545.1:19677575-19691885 GCF_901000735.1 Corylus avellana | reverse complement strand
CCAAGACTTGACCGAACCTGCCCAACACCCGCCCAGGACTTGCCCGGTCGAGTCCCGTCGGGGTCCAAGTCAAATCCCGAGCAGGTCCTGAGCAAGTCCCAGCGGGGTCCTGAGCAGGTTCCAGTCAAGTCCTGGTGGGGTCCCGGGCGGGTCCGAGGCTAGTCCCGGGCAAGTCCCGGTCAGGTTCTGGTCGGGTCCCTGTCAGGTCCCGATCAAGTCTTGGACGGGTGCCGGCGGGGTCCTAGGCAAGTCCTAGGCGGGTCTCGGTGAAGTCCCGGGTAGGTCCCGGCGAGGTCCGGGTCAAGTTCCAACGGGGTCCGGGGCAGGTCCCTGCGGGGTCTTGAACAAGTCCCGTGCAGGTCCCGACAAAGACCTTATTGGAAGAAATATATATAAAAAAATATAAAAAAATATAAAAAAATATATATATATATTTTCCGTGTGCACGGTAAACACCGTAAAATGTTTTCGATAGAAAACATTTTCAGGGAAAATGACTTTCCTGAAAATATTTTCCGACGGAAACCATTTTACGTCAAAGTAAACGGAGCCTTAGAAACCTAATTAAGATTAATGGACAAGATTTACACACTCATACACAGGCTTAGTTATTAAGTCTCGTAGTTCCATTGGTACAACTTTTATGTCATGGTGACGTTTTAACATGTTGAATATTTGCACTTTTGAGAGCATTTACAACGATTAACAAGAGGTGTTTGGCAAATCTTTTTTAGAGAGAAAAAAGGAGAGAGAGAAATGAATGTGTTGATATGAGGTCGATGTAATATAAATGTGAAGAAATGAGTCTGAATTTTTTAAATAAAAATGAGAAATGAATGGATTGGAACAGCAAGGTACTTAAGGCTGCTTTCGTTTGAAAGAGTATATGCAATACCATGTTCTAAACTAAGATTTGCAAAATGAATAATTGTGTGACTCTAATTTACGTCAATGGATAATAAAATAAAAATAATCGTATGACATGGCCGTCGTGAAATAAAGAAGTGAAGAATATGGGGCATATGTATATATTCGTGTCCTGCAATAAGTGTTTTCATGTCTAATTATTATAAATTATCTTGAGTCTCACTCATATCTATAGATAAAACTGTGTCAAACTATGACTCAATTAGAATTAAAATGGCGCACATGGTTCTCACCATTTAAGTCCCACCTATCATTGCTTCCCAGCTGAGCTAAAGTAGCTACTCAATCTAGTCATTAGCCACTAGTCACCAAGTAAAAATTATGACTGAGTAGTACTAAAGCACCAACTGTACGGATTGGGGGAGGATCGTTGGATTCAAATCTTACTATTAATCAGAAAATATAAATTTTTTTTTTTAAAAAAAAGATAGTAATAATCTTATTTGCGGATATGCATTGCTTGCATGGCAACTAGGAGAAGTGAGATAGTGTCAAGTAAGAACAGAATAAATATAGCGACGTACACTATACATCAGATAGTTGTCAACTTAATTGTTTTTCCAAGTTGACAACTAGTCTATGAAGGAGGGCAAAAGTTTAATTTTTGATGCATTATTACTTTTTGATAAAATGGAGCTTCTAGACAGATCACATATAGTCTACCATATATATGTGTCCATGTCTTTGAAAGCTTCTGCTTTGACTTTTTCTCTGTGTGAGCGTAAATAGGCCTATCTAAGTCAAACTGTGTTGCCCACTAAAGTGGACTTTTATGGTTCTTTTCATGACAAAAACTTGTAAATTTCAAAAGGGTCTGATCACATGCTTTTTTACCTTCCTTGTTTATCAATAATCAATCTTTTTTAAGATCTAAAAGAGGATCAACATTTGCTCAATTTGTTTGATTAGGTCATTAATATATCAGCCAAAATGGAAGACTTCTTCCAAGACTCTTTTGGCATGCTTTATATATAGACTCAGAATCGAAATCCCTGACTTGACCAAAACAGCCACCGTTCTCAAGTTAGAAATTTAAACATTATATATATAAGAAGCTTCTACCTTGACACACTTGTAATTGAGGAATAGGGAGAGGGAGAGAGAGAGAGAGCGAAGATCATGGAGGTGGCAAAGGTGAGTTCTTCAGACAACTGCAGTGACGACAAGGATAATGAAGAAATGATGCTTCCAGGGTTTCGATTTCATCCAACAGATGAAGAACTTATTGGGTTTTATTTGCGGCGAAAGGTGGAGAATAAACCAATCAGTATTGAGCTCATCAAACAAGTTGATATCTACAAATACGATCCATGGGATCTTCCAAGTAATAACTACTTCATTTTATCAGTTTTCTTGTATTCGATCGTATGCTTTAAAATATATATATATATATATATATATATATATATATATATATATATATATATGTTTTTGTGTTTGTAATTTATGAGCTACTTACTTCCCCTAGTTCAGATGCTGATTCTAGAAAAAGAACTTTTCCAAATCATAGTGATCGCATGTGTGATTAACTTTATATATATATATATAAGACGCTTGAAAACTAGGAATCTTTAATCAAAAAACCTTTCTCATCATCTTAAAAAAGAAAGAAAAAAAAAAAAAAAAAAAAATCCAACTTTCTCATCTATTTGTGGTATGAGAGTAATCTTACAGGGCCTAATTTACGTAAAATACCATTAAAAATATTAATTTCACTTGGAGGTTGCTGAAGAGCATGCAGTTGAACAGCACTGCACCTACCTTCATCTCAGCTGCCTTCTAAACATTCAATATTCTTGTACATATAGTCTATATGTTTTAAGCATATCTTTTGAAATAATAAATGAAATTAATACTGGAAAAAACTTTCGAAAAAATTTAAGAAAATTATGCTATATATTATGTTTTATTCCTTTTTTGTTTTTAAAATTTTAAAAATAAAAAGTAAAAGCTTTTGAAAATTATGTTTGGATAGTTTGAAAAACAGAAAACAAAATTCAGAAAACACGTTTGGAAAGTTGGCTAAAAGTTAATGATTACATTCTCTAAGAACTAAATTCATTTTTGAATTCCGGTTTGGATGAAAGTGATCGATTTTTGATGGCGGACTAAGACTAAGAGTCATTAATCTAGATCCTTAAGATAATCCTAATATTTTTTTATTTCTCTCTTAATATATATATATATATATATATATATTTTGCCACGATGTCGACTAGGACTATACATAGAGAGCCTTCCAAGAGCGCGATATCCCGACTTTTTTATTTGTGTTGGAACACCTGTATGAACATATTTTTGACACCTAATAGAAACACTTAGACTTTTTAAAGCTTGTTTGGTCCCCTCGACTATTCTCCCCTCAGTTTTTGCGTATGAATTGTGTCTAGAAAACGAGTCTCTCCTCAGTTTCTTGCGTGCAAATTGATTTGGATTGAGAAAACAAAAAACAAAAAAGAAAGAAATAGATTGAATTTTGCATTTTCCGATCCATTAACATGAATTTAGAAAAGAAAACAGACATAATCTGTGGGCCTACATAACATTAAAAGTGTTCACATATAAGTAAGTCTGTTTTTCTTGTTTGAGTAATGCTAGAAGGATAACTTTTGTCCTTCTTGTATCCTCTCAAATGTGATGTGACTTTTAAAATTACTAATAAATCAAAATTTAAAAATAATATCAAAATCACCAATAATAATTTTAAAAGCCACATCATATTTTGAAGTACACAAGAAGGACAAGAGTCTTCTTTCTAACATTACTCATTGTAAATATATCAATTAAATTAATTATTAAATTCATCATTTTCTATAAAACTTAAACTTTTGAGATAAAGGTCCTGAGTTCGAGTCTTAGTATCCGTAATTCACCTTTCATTTTAATTACATATTATACGTGTTGCATCTCACTTATATTAATGACGAGTTTGAACTCATGCAAGGGATGGGTGTTAAAATATTTAATTAAATATGATAAAATCAACCATTTTTCTATTAGTTTAAGCTTAATTTTGAAATGAATTGTGATATTTACGGATCATGGACTTGCCTCTCACTCATATGTTATGATCTTTGAATTACAATGAAGAAGTGAGCAGCATGGGGGAGAAGGAGTGGTATTTCTTCTGCATAAGAGGGAGGAAGTACAGGAACAGCATTAGACCAAACAGAGTGACAGGGTCTGGATTTTGGAAGGCCACAGGCATTGACAAGGCAATATATTCAGTCCAAGAACCTCATCAAAGCATCGGCCTCAAGAAGTCGTTAGTCTACTACCGTGGGAGTGCTGGTAAAGGCACCAAAACTGATTGGATGATGCATGAGTTTCGCCTTCCTCCAAATCATCTTGACAAATCTAACAACCTCATTAATGCCACCAATATTCCTCAAGAAGCTGTAAGAATTCCTTGCATACACACTTCTTTCTTCTTTATTATCCTTATAAAATATTAAAAAATCTTAGAAATTATTTATCTTGCTTTTTGAGATGCAAAATTGCCAATAAAATTTTTGTGTTTAACTTTTCTTATTATATTGTTCTCAATAGATAATGTGGCTAATCCATTTTATATCTATATATAGTAATTTAGTCGAATGGAAATAGGATTTTATTAAGTATGGTTATATATATATATATATATATATATATATATGAGGAACGATGCAAGCATTTGGAAAACATTTGAACTTTTTTAATAATATAGAATTTCAATTGGAGTATTAGTTTTACATCTTAGAGTGCTTTTAATTCTGAATACAAATCCACACCATCAAATATTAAAATATCCAACATAATATATGAAATTTTCAAGATTAAGATAGTAATATCCAAATCATCATCATTTAAAGATCTTGATTTTTTTAAAAAATTAAATAAAAAAACCGAATACATCTTCATATATTGTAAATTGATAAAACTTACTTTGAATTGAAAAATAGCTTGATCTACAACCTAGATTTACTTGGAATGAAATATAAATAGTAAGCATGTTACAACATGTCTTTGGTTTGAAATGTTTTAGGGTCTCAAACATGTATCTTTTTTCCCTTATAAAAAAAAAAAAAAAAAAATGAACATGTCTCTTTCTTTTTTTATTATTTTATCTCTAAGCCCTCATATCTCATTTATTTTGAGAAAAATGCAAAATCAGACAGTGTAGTTTACTTGATTTACAATTAGTTTCATGTGATATCAAATAACTCAGAAGCCATTAAGGTATTCCAACAAATAATTTATTTCCTACCGTTAAATTTCATCAACTAATTTAACAGGTTATGTCAGTGTGACACTAAGTTAAATAGGACACGTGCCACAATTTTGTTGGCTCTAACATGTCACACTACTATAATTTGTGAAGTCAGTTGACGAAATTTGACTGGAGAGCGTAAATTGTTTGTTTGTTTGTTTTTTTTTTTTTTTTTTGTCTTTGCATACCTTAGAATTGAACCTTTAAGTTTATCTTGATACCACAATTAGCTAATTACAAATTTGATAAACCATATGGTTAATTTTGTTTTTTTTTTTTTCCCTTTCATTTTTCATTAGGCCTTTCATGCTTCTCTTCTTTTTTTGGACAAATTAAGTATAAAGAGCCTTGATTTTGGTGGGAACCTTAGTAAAATAGGGGACTTTAGTTTGTCATTTTTAATTTCACTTACCAAAACATTTATTAGTTTATCACTAGATTTCCCTGAAATCTGTGTTAGGAAAGATGAAATTCATGAAGGACTAAAAGCCAGTCTCAGGCACATCCATAAACCTAAAGATAGGGTTAGCTAGAGACCACTATATATATATAACATTTTGTTTAGCATTCTTTTTAAATGGTCTACATTTTTTTTGGCCCCACGAACTCTCTTTGAGCTAGATATATAGTCAAACCGTTGAACCCCTGAATCAAGCTCCTTGAACAGAAAAAAAGTACATAGGAGTTAAATAACATTATTACTTTTCGAGCTTCCGTATGTATGACTAATTAACCACATGCAGACAACTTCAAATGTTGTTTTCTTACATGAACGTGCCATTTGGTTGCCAAGAAAAGAAAATTCAAATATTTACGCACAATTATTTTGTTATAAATCTTTTTCTCTTAACGGGTTTGCAGGAAGTTTGGACACTTTGCCGAATATTCAAACGGATCCCATCCTATAAAAAGTATGCCCCGAATTGGAAAGAACCCGCCGCCAAACTGAATTCAACCGATTCATGTTCGAAAACATGCGGTTTTGAATCAGACAACATAAGCTTTGAAGACTCAGTCATCCAACAAAATGAAAGCAAACCCTTCATCCAACAAGTTGATCATGAAAGAAACCACTATTTTGTTGGCCGCTTGAATTCTTCAGCTCAAGCTCCATTTCCATCGGCTTACTCAAGCTTGTGGAACCCGAGTGCAGATGATTTCTTTACAAATGGAAGCTGGGATGAGCTCAGATCGGTGGTTCAGCTAGCCGCTGATCCATCCCAAGTTTATAAGTGTAGATAATTAATAGATGTGGAGGGGCATTAACGTGATTTGCTTCTATTTTATTTTATTTTCTTTTTCTTTTTCTTTTTCTTTTTTAGTTGATTAACGTTAATTAGTTACTAAATATTATGTTTGGTGATAGGTTACACTTTGTGATGACAATATGCCTTCCCAGCATTGATATGATCTGCATAGCATTTCTTATCAGACTATATTTTTCTCTTTTCTTTTTACTGATATTTTGACTAGCTTTTTCTTGTTGTTAAAGATAATTACCTTTTATGTTTCATGCTCGTGTGACTGCAAATTTGATGGACGTATTATCAATTGATTATGAGTACAAAAGTTGGCATGAAAGTTGGGACTGAAATTGGAACGTATTATCAATTGCAAATTTGGGACTGAAATTGGCACAAAAGTTGGTTTTGTGAAATTCGAGGAATGAGTAAAATTTATTTTCTTTCGAAATTCATTTTGGAAAAACACCTGAACTCCTAATACAAAATATACCGCTACGTACAATGCGTAGTCTAACTACCTAGCAACCTATCTATTCCAAAGTTACCCAACTTCTAAGTCCAACACTTTCCGGTTGATTCTTCCGACGGATCCTCTTCATCCTTGACCAACGCTTCATAGTCCTTGTCAATACTGGCGAGGAAAGCAGCCTTCTGTTGGTAAGACCCAACTGGCAAGGCTCCTACCTTTAGTAGTCGGATATCTTCTTGCTCTATCTTAGCGTACTCATCTGCTATTTGAGTTAGATGTGTGTGCATCTCGCGCTTCCTACCCGCACTAAGGTAAGGGTTATATTTTCCGGGGACTGATGGAAAATCCCGTACCGCTGAAACACTGCATTGTTTCCACTTTACCGATGTCTGGCCGCCCTTGGAGTCTGTGTGTGTTTCCCTTCGTTGATTCTGATCCTATGATAGGGGCTTCTGCTTCTGAATGGGCCAAGTTGAAATCTTACGTTTGATGGGGGCGAGGCTTGTATCTCGGTGCATAAGGCCTGTACTCAGCTAGCCATTTTTGAACAGTTGCCCAGCGTCGGCACCCATCGTGCATCTAAGTGTAAAAGCAAGATCAAGTGCCTGTATTGCAGAGCAGGTGGTCCAGTTCAACCATATACTAAGCAATCAAGAAGGTTGTTACTCTAGCACGCACCTCAACAAAACAATAATCAGAAACCTAGGTCTATCCTATGCTCCGGTCTTTTAAGATTTATACCTAGGGTATTGTAGCCTATTCTCATACTGTTTGCTACGGTTGACAAGACCGTATGCTCTGATGCCATACTGTAACACCCATACTGTAACACCCCCAAAAATGGCCTTGGCCAGCCTAATAGGGTTAATGGCAATTACTCCAGTTTAACCAACTGGTGGCTAAATGGGGAACCACCCTATTAAGCATTATCAGAGTTAATCCACGTTGTGAGTTTTAAAAGTACTCACAAGTGCACGAGTCGTTTGCAATATAGCTTTTGCAAGTGCGAGGTCAAATCCAAAGGGAATTGGGTCGTGAAAATAAATTTCTATCTAAACCAATCGTATTTTAACCTAGTTCCAAATTTCGTGTGATTTTTCTTGCTAAAAGATAAACTAAATGAAAGTGATTTTTAATCAAATGATAAAAGACTAAGGTTTCAGAATTCACCTCATCAAATTAAAACAACACACTCTCATGTTTTGTTCATGCATCCGAATAACGATAAAACCTCTGCATGTTCTATGTTTTATAAAAATAATCTATTGAAACATTCAACGAATCCATCCATTGTACAAATCACAACGAATACCCAATTTAAATCAAATCATCCAATGTATCTGTTTGATTTACGAATCACGGTGGATATCCGATTTAAATTGAATGATTCGATGTATTCGTCGGATTAAACACATTGAATATCTAATGTTTGCACAACTAATAAACAAACAATCAATCACAAGAATTTACTCAAATAATTGAATGGAAATAGAACATCAACTGTATTAAATAATGGAATTGTATGAACATTACATGAAAGTATGAACGTAAATCAATGTTGCTTCATCTTCAACCTTAGTTGAAGGTTTTAGCCTCTCATGATTACAAAAAGGATAATAAAATGAGTTGAAATCATTAAAATTAACAAACTTACAAAGGAAAATGAATTCAGGGCTACAAATACGAAGAAACTCAAAAATATAGATTGAACGACGCCCCTTTGGTGCGTTTACAAAGAAAATAATGATATTTATAATGTAAATTTAGGGTTTCATTGCTGCCAGGTCAGACAAGTGCGCTCGATTGCATACTAAGTGCACTCGAGCGTACTCGGGCATACATCAGGTCTCCTGTGGTGCAGCGCCACGCTTGGGCTTAGATTGGGGTGCGCTCGAGCGTGCCCTTGCTGGGCTCGAGCGCAGATGCGCTTGAGCATAGTGACGTGCGCTCGATCCCAACTTCCAGAATTTCACTTTTTCCCGCTTCTTTGCAACTTTCACGTTAAGACCACAATTTTCTCTTAACAAGCTACAAAACATTAAGACACCGAAACAAACACAAACATCATAACATAATAAAGCTAAATGCTTAACAAATGCAAATTAAGGGGCCCAAATATGCAATATTTGGCACTCATCAAATACACTCAAACTTACATTTTGCTAGTCTCTTAGCAAAACAAAATGAAAAACAACATGAGAGCATGAAACATAAATCCATTGTCGTGAGAGAGATGATTGCGTTTAACATATACAACAAGCATTTTAAACCCCTAGGCATCCCTAGAGGATGAGTGAAGTCTCGTGAGGGTTTAATAGTAATGATACTCACAAACTTTTTTTTTTTTTTGGCACTATGTTTTTTACAAGAATGAATTTCCACACAACCAAATGGTTCTTACTCATGAGCATGCTTAACAAGATAAAATACCACAATCACACCATCAGAGCATCCAAAATTCTCTAAGCAACGAGTTTGGCATGGGTGTATACTCTAACTCTTTTCTTTCCTAAAGGATTTAGCATGGGTGTATACTAAGTTGTTCTTTAGGAAAGCATATATTATGTGGAAATCGACAAACACATGAGGCCTAGGGCATGGGTGTATATATACTCCCGGTTCCCCATGTTGATTAACGCAAGAACCCGGTGTGGATTACTTTTGTTACTTATGTTAAACCAAGGACTTGGTCATCCAAATTGATTTAACTAACTAGTTCATACCATATGCATATAATGGCCAGTCACATACATATGAGGAATTCATGAAAACAGAAATTAATCAAGTTAAATATCACAACATAATCATCACAAGGGCACCAATATTGAAATATTAAATAAACATAATTAGGGCTTCAATCTAACCATCCTTAAGAGTTAGTTATACATAATTAAAATAAAAAGAAAAGAGAAGGGAAAGAAAGAACCGAAAACCGCTCCTAGAAGTAGCCTCCAAATTCCTCTCCCCAAGTTGTGCCTCTACTAAGAATGTCTCCTAAATTCTCTATTGAATTGTGAGGTTTAGAGGTCTATTTATAAGGCTTAAGATCGTCCTAGAAGCTCTAGCAATTCTAGGAATTTCGGAGATTTAAGTCCAAGTCCAATTATGATACAGAAAACCCAAGTCCAAATCGGAATAGGATTCGCCCAGAATTGCGGTCTTAAATTACGGCGTGATTTTGGCCTTGCGGAGCTCCGAATTGGGAAAATACTATTTCACAATAATTTGTATCATTTTGAGTTATCTTTCCAATGCCGCTTGAATCACTTCAATTGGATATCTGAGCTGAAAGTTATGATCAAAATACCGAGAGGTATGCAAAATCCAATTTTGCCTCCAATCCGATTTTGACTATTATTTGAGAAATTCCGATTTACTCATTTCCTTTGTTTGATAAACTTAACCATGATTGGCTAAGCTTAACCATATCTTCTAGATCTTCCCAATTTGCCCTTGGAATTTTTCCAGAAACGCTTTCTTTTCTTTCAAAAACCTATAAAACAAAGAAAATACAAAAAGGAAGTTAAATGGCATGAATTAGTAAAACTAAAGGATTAAAACAAGTAAGTTAAGGGCTAAAAATATGAATATTTTAGCACTTAACACCCATAACAAATGCATTTAAATTAATTGGTGACCAATAATTTTGCTTAGGTTATTAAGATTATATTTGTGCAAATTTTATTGAAAAAGAAAAAAAAAAAACAAAAAAACAAACTAACCTAGATTTATTTTGTTTAGGATCCCCTAGCTTCAAGTGCATTTAAATTTGGACTAGTCTTAATTTAGTTTATTAGGTTTTGCAAATTTAGCTTATGTAAGCATTGGAAAAACTTAAAAAACTTAAAAATAAAAAATAAAAAAGACATGTAACGTGGCTATATTTTTTTAATTTAGGGCCCCCTAGCTACCAAGTGCATTTAATTTGGACTAGTCTTGATTTAGTTTATAAGGTTTTTGCAAATTTAGCTTATGTAAGCATTAGAAAAATTTTAAAAACTAAAAAAAAAAAAAAAGGGTAACCTAGCTACATTTTTTTTTTTTTTTTAATTTAGGGTCCCTTGGTTACAAAGTGCATTTAATTTGGACTAGTCTTGATTTAGTTTATAAGGTTTTGCAAATTTAACTTATGTAAGCGTTAGAAAAAATTTAAAAACTTATAAAAAAAAATTAAAAAAAAACAAGTAACCTAGCTACATTTTTTTTTAATTTAGGGTCCCCTAGCTACTAACTGCATTTAAGTTTATGATAATTAATTTTTTTCTTTTTTCTTTTTTAACGTTTTGCATCCTTACATTATGTACATGTAAATTAAGAAAATGGAAAAGCAATTGTTTTTTTTAAAAAAAAAAAAAAAAAAAAAAAAAAAAAAAACTAATCTAGTTTTAATTATTCCTTAATTCTTATGGTCCCCATACTTAGACCAGTGCATGACATGTATGCGTTTAGGGTAATTCTTATATATTTGTTCATAATTTAAGTAGTAACGCTATGGACAAAAGTTGGATGACGAAGTCCAGGAGTACGAAAGAATACAAAGACTGGTGTAAATCATTTGTGGACTTCGCAGTTCGGAACTGTACAACTCCAGATGGACTAATTGTTTGTCCATATAAGACGTGTCGCCTTAACTGGCGACACCCGCCGGGTTTAATATACGACCACTTGACAGGGGGGAAAGGAATATGGCCCCAATACAAAGACTGAATTTATTACGACGAAAGGTATGTACGAGCTCCTGTTGAAGGCTCTAATTCAAATCATCCGGTTGCAGATGCAAGTACAAGCACAGATCAGGGTGGCAATATCCACGCCATATTGCGTGATTTATTCGGCATGCATGATGCCATGGAGGAGAACGTTGAACCTCAAGTCATGGTGTAGGGTGATGAAGAACACATTGTGTTTGACAAAGCTAACAAAGGTAACACACAGAAGTACGAGGACTTGCTTAAAAAGGCCAACAAGCCACTTCATAATAAGACCAAACATAGCAAACTTAGTGCCACTGTACATCTATACAACTTGAAGTGTGTGAGTGGACTTAGTAATGTGATATTCTTGTCTTTCCTTGAGTTCATCAATACCACTATACATTTATCACGGCTTTGTGATAGTTTACAGTTTTTGAGTTAGTTGGTGGATTATTTGTGATAGTTGACAGCTTTGAGTTAGTTGGTGGATAATTGATGGATTATCGTATATCAGGTGCACACGGAGAAATTATTAAAAATAAATAATAAATAATTTTGCCAAATTTGGTGACATGTCATAGTTAACATGTCACCACTAGGATGATGTGTGAACATTTAACACATTACCTTAGTGGTAGCGTGTCTGATATGACACGTCACCATAGGGGTGACGTGTCAATTTGACACATCACCACAAGGTAATGTGTCAGTATGACACGTTACCAAAGATTTAGTGTCGTGTCATATTGACACGTTACCTTGTGGTGACGTGTCAAATTGACATGTCACCTTGTAGTGACGTGTCAATTTAACATGTTACTAACGTATTAAAATGTAACACATCACTACAAGGTGACGTGTTAAAATGTAACACGTTACTATAAGGTGACGTTTTAAAATTAACATGTTACCATGCATGTAGTAATGTGTCAAATTCTGACACGTTACCAAATGGTAACATATCAAAACCTGACACGTTACTAAATTTTCAATGGTTATGACCAATTTTTTAACCCGCCAGACACGTTACTGTTGACACATCACTACCCGTTAGTAACGTGTCAACAGCCTTGACACGTTACTAACGGTCCGTTACAAAAAAAAAAAACAAAAAACAAAAAAACAAAATTCTTGTAGTAACGTACCTAGGGTCTTCAAGAGGTGGAGAAAGGGATGAGAGGCGGAGAGAGTGTGCAACAGTGGAGATTACTTTCTAGTGGTGTAGTTCCATTATGTGTCATAAGTGAAGTCAATGGATTTCCTTCTAACCAGGGGCTAAGAGTAAGCAAGCTACCTTCTTTCAACAAACAGATTTGTGGTTGAGTCAGCTCTATACTTTAGAGCCAAACTTTGATCCGACTCTGTAACCTTGGTGAACATGAATGGAAGCTTTCGAAGAAGGCTTGATGATTGTTTGAAGATTTACATAGTATAATTGTTTAAAGATTTATTTTTAGTTCTAGTGGATTTTCTCAATCTCGTATGTCTCCTATTATGGCCAAGTTTATAATTCAATTACAATTTTATATCTCAATGCATTGTTGGAAATAAATTTGGATAGTGCACAAATTCTCATTGATATAAAATAATAACAATCTGAAAATTAACAATAAAATAAATAAAACACAAAAGATGAAAAGTAGAGTATAGAAAGATCTCACAATATGCTATAGAATTACGCAAGAACGTTGTCCTTAAAGGTTGATTCATGCCTCCCGGAGTATATAACTCGGTGCGATCGGATCATTTGACACGCAACCTCCCAGGATTAGACTATAGCGTCTGTCTTCGTTAATGACACACTTCCAATAACAAAAACTAGTAAAACAACCCTTTGATATTCTTGTTGAAAAAACTACATAGAGAAAATACACGGAATAAAAGACAATATGTGGACATGCCATTAATTCTTTGCTTCTATAATGTATATATAACCAAGTAAACAAAATCATGAAAATCTATATCAAGAATATATTATATATATAGTGCTCTTTGGTGGCTTTATAAAACGTTTTAGTGGGCGATTCATGCTATTAAATTGCATGAATATATGTAACGGTCATGAATTAGAAGGAAAAACAAAAACAAAAAAACTGTCGTCAAATGTTTAATGACCAACGGTCGAACATAATCTTGAAGATAGACCAAACGGTCACAATAGAAAACCAATAGCTTGTAGATAACATTTAATGATTGAAAGGTTAAAATAAAAATCAATGCTTGTAAAATGTATTAATGACTAAATGGTTAAACATGATTTAATGATTTGTAAACAATATTTATGACCAAACCGTTATAAACCAAAATGGTTAAAAGTTTTTTTTTTTTTTTTTTTTACATGTCCGCACAAGAAGGGGGAGTGGGATTCGAACTAGTGACCTCCGCTTCATAAGGCGTATTCCTAACTGATTAAACTACCTCTTAGTTAAAAGTATTTTTATTCCTCATAAAAAACTCATGAAGATAATAATAACAAATGATAAAACGTTTTCAAAGGACTGAAAAATGAATGTTTGTAACACATTTACAACAATCCCCATGTTACAAACATTAGAATAAGAGGAGATTGAAAGTATGTATCGATGTGGTACTCGAAGGTTTTAATTGAACCTATGATAAATAAGTAGGAACTTAATGAATCGTGATAGAGTTAAACTCTTTTAACCAAATTCACAAGTTGACCAAACCTATCACCCACATAACTTTCTCAAAAAAAAAAAAAAAAAA
>NC_081545.1:19665354-19677475 GCF_901000735.1 Corylus avellana | reverse complement strand
TGAGTAGTACTAAAGCACCAACTGTACGGATTGGGGGAGGATCGTTGGATTCAAATCTTACTATTAATCAGAAAATATAAATTTTTTTTTTTAAAAAAAAGATAGTAATAATCTTATTTGCGGATATGCATTGCTTGCATGGCAACTAGGAGAAGTGAGATAGTGTCAAGTAAGAACAGAATAAATATAGCGACGTACACTATACATCAGATAGTTGTCAACTTAATTGTTTTTCCAAGTTGACAACTAGTCTATGAAGGAGGGCAAAAGTTTAATTTTTGATGCATTATTACTTTTTGATAAAATGGAGCTTCTAGACAGATCACATATAGTCTACCATATATATGTGTCCATGTCTTTGAAAGCTTCTGCTTTGACTTTTTCTCTGTGTGAGCGTAAATAGGCCTATCTAAGTCAAACTGTGTTGCCCACTAAAGTGGACTTTTATGGTTCTTTTCATGACAAAAACTTGTAAATTTCAAAAGGGTCTGATCACATGCTTTTTTACCTTCCTTGTTTATCAATAATCAATCTTTTTTAAGATCTAAAAGAGGATCAACATTTGCTCAATTTGTTTGATTAGGTCATTAATATATCAGCCAAAATGGAAGACTTCTTCCAAGACTCTTTTGGCATGCTTTATATATAGACTCAGAATCGAAATCCCTGACTTGACCAAAACAGCCACCGTTCTCAAGTTAGAAATTTAAACATTATATATATAAGAAGCTTCTACCTTGACACACTTGTAATTGAGGAATAGGGAGAGGGAGAGAGAGAGAGAGCGAAGATCATGGAGGTGGCAAAGGTGAGTTCTTCAGACAACTGCAGTGACGACAAGGATAATGAAGAAATGATGCTTCCAGGGTTTCGATTTCATCCAACAGATGAAGAACTTATTGGGTTTTATTTGCGGCGAAAGGTGGAGAATAAACCAATCAGTATTGAGCTCATCAAACAAGTTGATATCTACAAATACGATCCATGGGATCTTCCAAGTAATAACTACTTCATTTTATCAGTTTTCTTGTATTCGATCGTATGCTTTAAAATATATATATATATATATATATATATATATATATATATATATATATATATATATATATATATATATATGTTTTTGTGTTTGTAATTTATGAGCTACTTACTTCCCCTAGTTCAGATGCTGATTCTAGAAAAAGAACTTTTCCAAATCATAGTGATCGCATGTGTGATTAACTTTATATATATATATATAAGACGCTTGAAAACTAGGAATCTTTAATCAAAAAACCTTTCTCATCATCTTAAAAAAGAAAGAAAAAAAAAAAAAAAAAAAAATCCAACTTTCTCATCTATTTGTGGTATGAGAGTAATCTTACAGGGCCTAATTTACGTAAAATACCATTAAAAATATTAATTTCACTTGGAGGTTGCTGAAGAGCATGCAGTTGAACAGCACTGCACCTACCTTCATCTCAGCTGCCTTCTAAACATTCAATATTCTTGTACATATAGTCTATATGTTTTAAGCATATCTTTTGAAATAATAAATGAAATTAATACTGGAAAAAACTTTCGAAAAAATTTAAGAAAATTATGCTATATATTATGTTTTATTCCTTTTTTGTTTTTAAAATTTTAAAAATAAAAAGTAAAAGCTTTTGAAAATTATGTTTGGATAGTTTGAAAAACAGAAAACAAAATTCAGAAAACACGTTTGGAAAGTTGGCTAAAAGTTAATGATTACATTCTCTAAGAACTAAATTCATTTTTGAATTCCGGTTTGGATGAAAGTGATCGATTTTTGATGGCGGACTAAGACTAAGAGTCATTAATCTAGATCCTTAAGATAATCCTAATATTTTTTTATTTCTCTCTTAATATATATATATATATATATATATATTTTGCCACGATGTCGACTAGGACTATACATAGAGAGCCTTCCAAGAGCGCGATATCCCGACTTTTTTATTTGTGTTGGAACACCTGTATGAACATATTTTTGACACCTAATAGAAACACTTAGACTTTTTAAAGCTTGTTTGGTCCCCTCGACTATTCTCCCCTCAGTTTTTGCGTATGAATTGTGTCTAGAAAACGAGTCTCTCCTCAGTTTCTTGCGTGCAAATTGATTTGGATTGAGAAAACAAAAAACAAAAAAGAAAGAAATAGATTGAATTTTGCATTTTCCGATCCATTAACATGAATTTAGAAAAGAAAACAGACATAATCTGTGGGCCTACATAACATTAAAAGTGTTCACATATAAGTAAGTCTGTTTTTCTTGTTTGAGTAATGCTAGAAGGATAACTTTTGTCCTTCTTGTATCCTCTCAAATGTGATGTGACTTTTAAAATTACCAATAAATCAAAATTTAAAAATAATATCAAAATCACCAATAATAATTTTAAAAGTCACATCATATTTTGAAGTACACAAGAAGGACAAGAGTCTTCTTTCTAACATTACTCATTGTAAATATATCAATTAAATTAATTATTAAATTCATCATTTTCTATCAAACTTAAACTTTTGAGATAAAGGTCCTGAGTTCGAGTCTTAGTATCCGTAATTCACCTTTCATTTCAATTACATATTATACGTGTTGCATCTCACTTATATTAATGAGGAGTTTGAACTCATGCAAGGGATGGGTGTTAGAATATTTAATTAAATATGATAAAATCAACCATTTTTCTAATAGTTTAAGCTTAATTTTGAAATGAATTGTGATATTTACGGATCATGGACTTGCCTCTCACTCATATGTTATGATCTTTGAATTACAATGAAGAAGTGAGCAGCATGGGGGAGAAGGAGTGGTATTTCTTCTGCATAAGAGGGAGGAAGTACAGGAACAGCATTAGACCAAACAGAGTGACAGGGTCTGGATTTTGGAAGGCCACAGGCATTGACAAGGCAATATATTCAGTCCAAGAACCTCATCAAAGCATCGGCCTCAAGAAGTCGTTAGTCTACTACCGTGGGAGTGCTGGTAAAGGCACCAAAACTGATTGGATGATGCATGAGTTTCGCCTTCCTCCAAATCATCTTGACAAATCTAACAACCTCATTAATGCCACCAATATTCCTCAAGAAGCTGTAAGAATTCCTTGCATACACACTTCTTTCTTCTTTATTATCCTTATAAAATATTAAAAAATCTTAGAAATTATTTATCTTGCTTTTTGAGATGCAAAATTGCCAATAAAATTTTTGTGTTTAACTTTTCTTATTATATTGTTCTCAATAGATAATGTGGCTAATCCATATTATATCTATATATAGTAATTTAGTCGATTGGAAATAGGATTTTATTAAGTATGGTTATATATATATATATGAGGAACGATGCAAGCATTTGGAAAACATTTGAACTTTTTTAATAATATAGAATTTCAATTGGAGTATTAGTTTTACATCTTAGAGTGCTTTTAATTCTGAATACAAATCCACACCATCAAATATTAAAATATCCAACATAATATATGAAATTTTCAAGATTAAGATAGTAATATCCAAATCATCATCATTTAAAGATCTTGATTTTTTTTAAAAAATTAAATAAAAAAACCGAATACATCTTCATATATTGTAAATTGATAAAACTTACTTTGAATTGAAAAATAGCTTGATCTACAACCTAGATTTACTTGGAATGAAATATAAATAGTAAGCATGTTACAACATGTCTTTGGTTTGAAATGTTTTAGGGTCTCAAACATGTATCTTTTTTCCCTTATAAAAAAAAAAAAAAAATGAACATGTCTCTTTCTATTTTTATTATTTTATCTCTAAGCTCTCATATCTCATTTATTTTGAGAAAAATGCAAAATCAGACAGTGTAGTTTACTTGATTTACAATTAGTTTCATGTGATATCAAATAACTCAGAAGCCATTAAGGTATTCCAACAAATAATTTATTTCTTACCGTTAAATTTCATCAACTAATTTAACAGGTTATGTCAGTGTGACACTAAGTTAAATAGGACACGTGCCACAATTTTGTTGGCTCTAACATGTCACACTACTATAATTTGTGAAGTCAGTTGACGAAATTTGACTGGAGAGCGTAAATTGTTTGTTTGTTTGTTTTTTTTTTTTTTTTTTGTCTTTGCATACCTTAGAATTGAACCTTTAAGTTTATCTTGATACCACAATTAGCTAATTACAAATTTGATAAACCATATGGTTAATTTTGTTTTTTTTTTTTTCCCTTTCATTTTTCATTAGGCCTTTCATGCTTCTCTTCTTTTTTTGGACAAATTAAGTATAAAGAGCCTTGATTTTGGTGGGAACCTTAGTAAAATAGGGGACTTTAGTTTGTCATTTTTAATTTCACTTACCAAAACATTTATTAGTTTATCACTAGATTTCCCTGAAATCTGTGTTAGGAAAGATGAAATTCATGAAGGACTAAAAGCCAGTCTCAGGCACATCCATAAACCTAAAGATAGGGTTAGCTAGAGACCACTATATATATATAACATTTTGTTTAGCATTCTTTTTAAATGGTCTTCATTTTTTTTGGCCCCACGAACTCTCTTTGAGCTAGATATATAGTCAAACCGTTGAACCCCTGAATCAAGCTCCTTGAACAGAAAAAAGTACATAGGAGTTAAATAACATTATTACTTTTCGAGCTTCCGTATGTATGACTAATTAACCACATGCAGACAACTTCAAATGTTGTTTTCTTACATGAACGTGCCATTTGGTTGCCAAGAAAAGAAAATTCAAATATTTACGCACAATTATTTTGTTATAAATCTTTTTCTCTTAACGGGTTTGCAGGAAGTTTGGACACTTTGCCGAATATTCAAACGGATCCCATCCTATAAAAAGTATTCCCCGAATTGGAAAGAACCCGCCGCCAAACTGAATCCAACCGATTCATGCTTGAAAACATGCAGTTTTGAATCAGACAACATAAGCTTTGAAGACTCAGTCATCCAACAAAATGAAAGCAAACCCTTCATCCAACAAGTTGATCATGAAAGAAACCACTATTTTGTTGGCCGCTTGAATTCTTCAGCTCAAGCTCCATTTCCATCGGCTTACTCAAGCTTGTGGAACCCGAGTGCAGATGATTTCTTCACAAATGGAAGCTGGGATGAGCTCAGATCGGTGGTTCAGCTAGCCGCTGATCCATCCCAAGTTTATAAGTGTAGATAATTAATAGATGTGGAGGGGCATTAACGTGATTTGCTTCTATTTTATTTTATTTTTCTTTTCTTTTTTAGTTTATTAACGTTAATTAGTTACTAAATATTATGTTTGGTGATAGGTTACACTTTATGATGACAATATACTTTCCCAGCATTAATATGATCTGCATAGCATTTCTTCTCAGACTATATTTTTCTCTTTTCTTTTTACTGATATTTTGACTAGCTTTTTCTTGTTGTTAAAGATAATTACATTTTATGTTTCATGCTCGTGTGACTGCAAATTTGATGGACGTATTATCAATTGATTATGAGTACAAAAGTTGGCATGAAAGTTGGGACTGAAATTGGAACGTATTATCAATTGCAAATTTGGGACTGAAATTGGCACAAAAGTTGGTTTTGTGAAATTCGAGGTACGAGTAAAATTCATTTTCTTTCGAAATTCATTTTGGAAAAACACCTGAACTCCTAATACAAAATATACCACTACGTACAGTGCGTAGTCTAACTACCTAGCAACCTATCTATTCCAAAGTTACCCAACTTCTAAGTCTAGCACTCTCTGGTTGATTCTTCCGACGGATCCTCTTCATCCTTGACCAACGTTTCATAGTCCTTGTCAATGCTGGCGAGGAAAGCAGCCTTCTGTTGGTAAGACCCAATTGGCAGGGCTCCTACCTTCAATAGTCGGATATCTTCTTGCTCCATCTTAGCGTACTCATCTGCTATCTGAGTTAGATGTGTGTGCATCTCGCGCTTCCTTCCCGCGCTAAGGTAAGGGTTATATTTTCCAGGGACCGATGGAAAATCCCGTACCGCTGAAACGCTGCATTGTTTCCACTTTGCCGATGTTTGGCCGCCCTTAGAGTCTGTGTGTGTTTCCCTTCGTTGATTCTGATCCTATGATAGGGGCTTTTGCTTCTGAATGGGCCAGGTTGAAATCTTACGTTTGATGGGGGCGAGGCTTGTATCTCGGTGCATAAGGCATGTACTCAGCTAGCCATTTTTGAATAGTTGCCCAGCGTCGGCACTCATCGCGCATCTAAGTGTAAAAGCAAGATCAAGTGCCTATATCACAGAGCAGGTGATCCAGTTCAACCATATACTAAGCAATCAAGAAGGTTGTTACTCTAGCACGCACCTCAACAAAACAATAATCACAAACCTGGATCTTTTAAGATTTATACCTAGGGTATTGCAGCCTATTCTTAAATTGTTTGCTACGGTTGGCAAGACCGTATGCTCTGTTGCCATACTGTAACACCCCAAAAAATGGCCTTGGCCAGCCTAATAGGGTTAATTGCAATTACTTCTGTTTAACCAACTGGTGGCTAAATGGGGAACCACCCCATTAAGCATTATCAGAGTTAATCCACGTTGTGAGTTTTAAAAGTACTCTCAAGTGCACGAGTCGTTTGCAATATAGCTTTTGCAAGTACGAGGTCAAATCCAAAGGGAATTGGGTCGTGAAAATAAATTTCTATCTAAACCAATCGTATTTTAACCTAGTTCCAAATTTTGTATGATTTTTCTTGCAAAAAGATAAACTAAATGAAAGTGATTTTTAATCAAATGATAAAAGACTAAGGTTTCAGAATTCACCTCACCAAATTAAAACAACACACTCTCATGTTTTGTTCATACATCCGAATAACGATAAAACTTCTGCATGTTCTATGTTTTATAAAAATAATCTATTGAAACATTCAACGAATCCATCCATTGTACAAATCAAAACGAATACCTAATTTAAATCAAATCATCCAACGTATCCATTTGATTTACGAATCACGATGGATATCCAATTTAAATTGAATGATTCAATGTATTCGTCAGATGAAACACATCAAATAACCAATGTTTGCACAATTAATAAACAAACAATCAATCACAAGAATTTACTCAAATAATTGAATTGAAATAGAACATCAACTGTATTAAATAACGAAATTGTATGAACATTACATGAAAGTATGAATGTAAATCAATGGTGAGGCTTCATCTTCAACCTTAGTTGAAGGTTTTAGCCTCTCATGATTACGAAAAGCATAATAAAATGAATTGAAATCATTGAAATTAACAAACTTATAAAGGAAAACGAATTCAGGGCTACAAATGCGAAGAAACTCTAAAATATAAATTGAATGGCGCCCCTTTGGTGCGTTTACAAAGAAAAGAATGATATTTATAATGTTAATTTAGGGTTTTAGCGCTGTCAGGTTGGACAAGTGCGCTCGATCGCATACTAGGTGTGCTCGAGCGTACTCGGGCATACATGAGGTCTCCTGTGGTGCAGCGCTTGGGTGCTACTTGCTTGGGCTTAGATGGGGGTGCGCTTGAGCGTGCCCTTGCTGGGCTCAAGCGTAGATGCGCTTGATCCCAACTTCCATAATTTCACTTTTTTCCGGGTTCTTTGCAATTTTCATATTAAGACCGCAGTTTTCTCTTAACAACCTACAAAATACTAAAACACCAAAACTAATAGAAACATCAGAACATAATAAAGCTAAAGGCTTAACAAATGCAAATTAAGGGACCCAAATATGCAATATTTGACACTCATCAATGCATAGGAAGATGAAATAAATCTGAGAAGTCTATAATCATTACAGGTATAAATATAATCCCCAATTTGAAGACATGGAGCAACTAATAATAATTTAAAGCAAACCTGGTAACAACATGAAGATCTTAAAGCATAGTTTGTAATGGCAACCATACCAGTTTGGCATTTTAGGAACAAGCTTCCTATAAGAGTAATAACCGCGTCAGTCTAATGACTTAGTAAGTAAAGCTCATAATTAGGCATGACCCAAGCTCATTATTATTAAGTAGAAATAAACGTGCCGCTTTTGGTAAATATTAAAAGTGAGGTGTTGCCTCCGTCAATACACCATAAAAACATCATTTGGTTAATGAAAGAGTGGTGTACTACCTGCGACAATCGCCCATGTGATTTTAATGCAACAAAACTAATGTTTTATAGGTTGTAACTATAATATATGGTCTACCCGAGATATTACCCATTCTCAATAGGGTTAGTGTAGAGCATGTGACTTTTTATCAAGTCTGACCGTGGGCCCCTAGCTTGTGTTCTTTTATTGGTTGCCATTAGATGCCTTTTGTCTCTTCTTAGAATGCTTCTCGGAGAAGCTTTCACTTCCTTCCCCATGAAGCATTTTTATCGGTGGCCTTTATATATATATACGATTGATGCCATTCGGTCAAGAAATTGAGGGACAACAGTAGCTTCGTAAAGAAAGGAAAAAAGAGAGAGTAACATAGCAGCCTTGTTTTGAGAGAAAAGTAAGAAAGAAAAGACAGCAAGTTTTAAAGAATATTATCTTTTGTATTTAATTCTCTTTTGTGTGTTTGTGAGCTTGGGTGTATTGAGGCTTTTGGGTTTGAGTGGTTTATTTGTATTACTTTTTGTACTCCACCTTTTGTTACTGAATTTCTCATGGACCGTCTCGCCAGTGGATGTAGGCTTTTTTAAGCCGAACCACTTAAATCTTGGTGTCTTGTGTGACTGTTTATTATTTTACTATTATGCTATTTTTCTGCTTCATTGAGGATCCTAGAATTATTTTATCTCAACAAACTGGTATCAGAGCTTGGGTATTTATTTTGCGGGATGGCTATTGCAAAATATGAAGTAGAGAAATTTGATGGTGAGAATGGTTTCAGTCTTTGGCGTATCAATATGCGGGCTTTGTTACGACAACAAGGTTTGGCGAAGGTTTTGGAATCACCAGAGGAAAGAATTGGTATCAAAGCATTTGAAGAAACTGAAGAACTTGTGAAACTTGAAGAAAAAGCCCACAATTCAATTTTGTTGCCGCTTTCAGATGGAGTTTTGAGAGAAGTTGCTAATGAAAAAACTGCCGCTGGACTTTGGAAAGAGCTGGAGACCCTGTACATGAAGAAGTCCCTCACTAACCAGTTGTATTTGAAGCAACAATTATATACCATTAAGATGAAAGAAGGTATGCCTCTTTCTGATCATCTTGATGACTTTAATAGAATTATTTTGGATCTAAAAAATATTGATATTAAAGTAGATGATGAGGATCAAACCCTGATTTTGTTGTGTTCACTATTAGATGTGTTTGATAATTTTGTTAATTCAATGTTGTACGGTAGAGATAGTGTCTCCTTAGCTGATGTTAAATCTGCTTTGAATTCTATGGAGTTGTGAACAAAATTAAATGGTAAAGGCAGTGAAAACTAGGCAGAGGGTTTATTTGTTAAGGGTAGTTCAGAAAATTCCTCTAATTTTAGAGGTCGATCTAGTGAGAGGAATTTTGGTAAAGGAAAATTAAGAGGCCGATCATAGTCCATGTCGAAGAAGAAAGTCAAGTATGGGCATTATAAATCAGAGTGTCTGAAGCTGAAAAATAAAGAGGAAGGTGATGAGCAAAATTCCTCTTAAGTGGCTAGTGTTGTCGAAAGAAATTCTGAGAATTCAGAACTTGTCTTTGGAGTTACCGATTCTAATGGTCGTTTTCACGACAAGTGGGTCCTTGATACTGCTTGTACATTTCACATGTCCCCTAAAAAGGATTGGTTTACTACCTATGAGTCAGCCAATGGTCATTTAGTCTTGATGGGAAATGACGTCGCCTGCAAGATTGTTGGTATTGGTACAATCAGCATAAGGATGCATGATGGGATCGTGAGGACTTTGAGAATATTTGACACATACCAGATTTGAAGAAAAATCTTATTTCTTTGGGCACTTTAGACTCTCTTGGATACAAGTATTCCGATGAAGGTGGAGTCATTTGGGTTAGCGAAGGCTCATTGGTTATAATGAAATGTAACAAGACAGATGGTCTCTATTATCTTCAGGGTAGTACGGTGACAGGTTTAGCTGCTGTGTCTTCTTCAGAAGATCCAGATTCAAACACTACCCATTTATGGCATATGCAGTTAGGTCATATGAGTGAGAAGGTGATAACAATCCTTAACAAACGAGGTTTGCTTTGTGACCAAAAAAAGGATCTCTTGACTTTTGTGAGCATTGTGTGCTCGAGAAACAGTGCAGAGTCAAGTTCAGTACAGGTATCCACAGAATGAGTGGTACAGTGGATTATATCCATTCATATTTATGGGGTCCTTTTCAGGTTCCATCAAAGGGTGGTGCTCGGTATTTTGTGGCATTTGTTGATGATTATTCAAGGAAACTCTGGGTGTGTTTTTTGAAGAAGAAAAGTGATGTGTTCATCACTTTCCAGCAATGGAAGGGATTAATTGAGAATCACACTGGAAAGAAAATCAAGTGACTCAGAACAAACAATGGCATGGAATTTTGTGGTGGTGAATTTAATAAATTCTGCAAAGATGAAGGCATTGCCAGACACCGTACAGTTAGTCATACTCCATAGCAGAATGGGGTTGCTGAGTGGATGAACAAGACTCTTTTGGATAGGGCGCACTGCATGCTTTCGAATGCCGGGTTGTCTAAAGAATTTTGGATTGAGGTGGTCAATACTGCTTGCAATTTGGTCAACTGTTCTCCATCAACAACCATTGATTGCAAAACTCCTTATGAGGTATGGTCTGGTACTCCTGCTAATTATTTAATTTTGAAAACTTTTGGTAGTCTTGCTTATTGTCATGTGAATGATGGAAAGCTTGAGCCTAGGTCAAAGAAATGTGTATTTCTAGGCTATACGGATGGGGTGAAAGGATATAGATTGTTGTGTTCTGATCCTAAATCACCTAAGTTTATAATCAGTATAGATGTTGTATTTGATGAATTTGCTATACTTCACCCGAGGAAGGAGTCTGTTGTTTTTGCAGGAAAAGAGCAGGATCATAGCAAGAAGGTGGAGCTTCAGGTGGAGGATTCATAGATGGAGCGAGATAGCGCTCAAGATCAACCTGTTACAGATGGCCATGGTTCTAGTTTTGATGAGGATGATTCATAAGAAGAGCAAGAGAATAGTACTGTGGCTGGTAGATAGAGGAGGTAGATTAGGCCACCTTAAAGATATGGCTATGCAGATTTGGTAGCATTTGCACTTACTGTGGCGAAGGAAAATGCAATCCATGAGCCTTCCACTTACTCATAAGTTGTCACAAGTAGTGAGTCTACACAATTGGTTATTGCCATGAATGAGGAGATTGAGTCTCTTCATAAGAACCAAACATGGGAATTGGTGAAATTGCCTAAGGGCGCTAAGGCTGTTGGTTGCAAATGGGTCTTCAAGAAAAAGGAAGGGATCCCAGGGGTTGAAAATGCAAGGTTCAAGGCATGCTTAGTGGCAAAGGGCTATAGTCAGAGAGAAGGTATGGACTTCAATAAAATTTTCTCTCCTGTTGTAAAACATAGTCCTATTCGCATGTTGCTTGCCATGGTTGCTTTATTTGATTTGAAGCTTGAGCAACTTCATGTGAAAACAACGTTTCTATATGGTGAGCTTGAGGAAACCATTTACATGCATCAGCCAGAGGGGTTCATTATTGAAGGTAAAGAAGATCATGTTTGTGAGTTAAGGAGATTACTCTATGGTTTGAAACAATCTCCAAGACAGTGGTACAAGTGCTTTGATATCTTCATGGTTGAGCATGGTTACACAAGAAGTAGCTATGATAGCTATGTATATTACAAGAAATTGTCAGATGGTTCTTTTGTTTATTTGTTGCTCTATGTAGATGACATGCTTATTGATGCTAAAAGCATGTTGGAGGTTAAGAGATTGAAATCTCTGTTGAGTGATGAGTTTGAAATGAAGGATTTGGGTGCTGTGAAGAAAATCCTAAGGATGGAGATTCACAGGGAAAGAAAAGCGGGAAAGTTGTACTTGTCATAGAAAAAGTACATTGAAAAAGTTCTTGAACGCTTTGGTATGCAGAATTCTAAACCAGTGAGTACTCCGCTTGCCACACTGATAAGTGCTAGAATATTCATATTTTCATCCCTTAACTTGCATGTTTTAATCCTTTAGTTTTGGTT
>NC_081545.1:19658683-19665254 GCF_901000735.1 Corylus avellana | reverse complement strand
TAAATCTAAGAAAATCTATAAATCATTACTGTACAAGTAAAATCCTCAAATTAAAGACATGGAGCAACTAACAATAATATAAGGCAAACCTGATAACTTTAGGAGGGATCTTAATATAAAAGTGGAGGGGACAATCGTGCCACTCCTAGATCCTAGTGACAAGCTCCCTAAACGGGTAATAACAGTGTAAGTCTAACGACTTTGTAAGTAAACATCACAATTACGTATAACATGAGCTCATTATTAAGTAGAAATAAATGTATAGTTTTGGTAAACATTTAAAAGAGGCATTGTCTCCGTTAATACACCTTGAAAACATCGTTTGGTTTGATAAAGGGTGGTGTACTTCCAATGGCAATCGTCTAAGTATTTTAATGCGGAAAAACTAATGCTATATAGGTTATAACTCTGATGTATGCTCTTCCCGAGATATTACCCATTCTCAGCAGGGTTGGCGCTGTCCCGAGAGACCTGTAATACAATACCAGTGTCCCGACCATTGTACGCTACTGTCCACCACTAGCAGCCCAACCGAGTCCGACCACGGGTGGCCCACGCTACTAGTGATGTCCGTTCTGTAATGACCAACAATTTATCAATGGTTGCATCAGTCACAAAAACCACTGGATCCAAGGCCCACACACACACACATTTGACCATAAAATGCATCTTATCAACAAGTTATTCAAGGCAGTTACCAAGTTATTACAAAAAGTAGACAGGCTCATATCATACGCATGGTTAGTCAGCTCGCATATCTCACGTTTTTAAGGAAAGTGTTTGTAAGTGTTTTCTTACCTCGTACACTCGCTCGAGTCCTTTGACATCATAAATCCCTACTATAACGAAATATGACCTATCTTTATAAGCAGTATTAGAGAACTCTACGAGGTTCCATGTAACTAAAAAGGGCTGTTAAAACCTTTGGACCACATTTTGGGCTAAGGGGCGTGTGATCCGCTCTTTGGGCGAGCGCTCGTTCCCTAGAGCGAGCGCTCAGCCAAGGAGCTAGGGTTTGGCCTAAAGCCCTTAAAATGGGTCCTAGGCATCTATCTAAAGCTATGGGTTGGTATTTCTCTTCCTAAGCTCAAAATAAACACAAGTACCACAAGAAAACGCAACACAAAGAATCAAAGGGGTGTTTAAAAGCTTTTGAAAACATTTATTCCTATTTTTAAGAAATAGGCACTTTTAAGTGCAAAACATATTGTCAAGCAACTTCAAAGAAAACAAAGGTGGGTCGAAAGCTTTTCGAAAACGTTTCTAAAAGAGTTGGTATCATAATATCTTTAAAATCGTAACATTAAGAGAGTAACAACAACACTTAGGAAAGCTTAAAACTTCTAGATATTACCAACTAAGCTATTGAAAATCAATAAGCTATCAACAAAACACAATGAGGGTGTAAGGGGTTACCTCAACAAGCCAG
The DNA here is from genome assembly GCF_901000735.1 of Corylus avellana. Classification (NCBI taxonomy): domain Eukaryota; kingdom Viridiplantae; phylum Streptophyta; class Magnoliopsida; order Fagales; family Betulaceae; genus Corylus; species Corylus avellana. The sequence goes on along the minus strand of NC_081545.1, from coordinate 19,663,825 downwards.
TCTCCCAAGATTGCTCCTTCTTTCTGGAAGGTTACTCACAAAGCTCACACACAGTCAAATGAAAAGTAGTAGGGTTTCTTGAAGGTTTCAGAGGCGGATTTGAGGGCCAGGTCGAATGGGGTATAGGAGTATTTATAGGAGAAGGAAACTGAGTGCAAAATGGGCATTCTGTCAAAAAGGAACGAGTCGTGTGGTCCCTCTGGACGAGCACTCGTGAACTGTTCACAACAAGCCAGAAATGCTTTCCAGGCATGTGTTTCGAGTACTAACCAAGGGTCTAAAAATGGTCAATGAGCGCTTGTGTGTACTATTCATGCGAGCGCTCATGTACTGTCCACCAAAGGCCAAAAGTGTTCAGGGTATGATTTCATGAGGGTGATGTGAGGCTGAGATGAGCGCTCGGTGTGGTCCCCTGGATGAGTGCTTGTCCAGTGAGGATGGTCTTAGGCTTTCGCTTGCAAAAAGGCCATAAAGGCTTGGGCCCATCAATGAAGGTTTTTGGGCCGATTTAGAAGGCTATTAACTTGTTGAGTAAGGAGTTAAAACTCTGTTTAAAATGATTTAAAAATTGTACCTCTTATAAGAATTTCATCCTGGAAATTGGTTTTAGTAATAAATAAGATCCTCTCGGCGAAGAGGGTTTTTAAAACAAAATTGGCGTACATACAAAATTGTCACTACCAAGCATAGCAAAATATGTACAGACAACCAACCAAGCAAAAGTCTATAGAAATCGTCCTACGAACGAGGTTGTCTGCGCTTCGTTCATCTTCAACCCGGGGTGCCTTGCATACTAGGGCTCCCTTTTCCTATGTTGTACTCGGGCTCTGAATGCCGTAATCTCTTACATCGAGCGGGGGTCCGGTCAAGTGACTGTGAATTTACGGGAGTGATCTTGGAATGTCGTTTGGAATGCCGTCGATAATTTTCCCTAACTCCAAGGTGAGACTACCTACGGACTGCTAAAGTCCATCGAGCATGTTGTAGACATACTAGGGATCAAGGTCGTTAACTGGTATGGACAAGGGGGCTCCATCAGTTGTGCATCCTCTTGGTGCCCCTCTCAGTGTTCGTGATGCTCATAGTCGATGGTGCTCCTAGTCAGAAGAGCGAAAAGGTAGAGAACCTATCCTGCGTAACAGCAACGAGATTTTTGACTAGAAAGACTCGACTGATCAACACATGGGGTATACTAGCCCATCGTCATGCTAAAGGGCATGTGGGTTCGCATAAAACCCTTGAACCATTTCAGCAGCGGCTGGCCCACGTCAGGCACATCCATCCTCCTTTCTATAATGATGTTGCGGCTACTGTAGAAAGCGTTGTATTGGCGCTCTGCCTTGGTGACCTTGAAGCGAGTGTGATCGTAGCTAAGTTGGGCGTTGTCCTCATCTGTGTCGGTGTTGTCCTCGGCCGAAACATCCTGAGTAGAGCTATGAGCTGAAGACTCATCCAAAATGGTCTCCTAGAGCTGGGTTCGGGTCCTACGGAATTGGGTTGGGTAAGAGGAAGATGAAGCTGCCATGCTTGCTCTTGTTTGTGCCAAAAAGCATCACCACCAATTCTAAGTGCAACCTTAACAATAATTGATCTAACTATAAAAGTGGTAGCCTCGGCCTAGAAACTGAGATTCCCCCACCCCTGACCTCTCAGGTGTTAGGAAAAGTGCGAGGCATCGGGAAAAGCATGGGGTGCTTGAAAATGAAAACTTAGTGGAGTTGTAAAGGGGTTATTTCATAGTTTAGAAATTCTGTCAAATGCTTCACAACATAACAGGTGGGTCCGGTTGAAGGGTAATTAGGTCATTTCAAACTCTTAGGCCAAATGCCGAAGTTTGACTGTGTGAGAGTTGGTGGGTTCCATTGTCGGAGTTGACTTTAATCTGAAGGTTGTCAAGAGGGGTCTTTAATAACAAGGATATCCTTAGGGCGAGAGTTGGGCAAGGTGGGCATCTAAGGGTAGGAATATTTTAGTCATTTGTCAAGAATATCGAAATTGACAAAGTATTTGGTTCCTTCGAGTAGCCCAAAATAATGGTGACCTCAAAAATTCAAGGGCGTCAAGGTACTTGATAAGTCATGGAAATTTTACGTCTAGGCTTTTGAGGGCGTTTTGGTAATTTTGTATTTAAAGGAAGATAGCACTGAAACAGATGGTGCCACCGTTGGGTAGTCTAATATAACGGTGTCCTCAAGATGCGAGGATATCGGGGTAATCATAGAAATTAGGGTTTAGGTATCAAGGGTATTTTAGTAATTTTTGAATCCGGACAAAATAATGAAATTCGCTTGGGTTAAGGTTGATGGCTCGAGGTATTCAGTACTGCCCCAGGGGCAAGTCCTTACAATGGCGACCTCAAGATGCGAGGTTACCAAGGTATGAAAGTTAAGGTTTTAGGGCTAAGGGCATTTTGGTCATTCTCAGGTCCGGACAAAATGCCAAAATTCAAATGGCTAGATTCATAGGTTAGGCTTCCAATTAAAAGGTTTAAGGCTCAATTCAATAGGTAGGCCTGATCCATTTAACAAATTGGGTCATCCCCAGATTAGGTGAAAATTCCCAATTTGAGAATGAGGGGTATTTTGGTCATTTTTAGATTCGAGCGAAAACTCGCAAATCCAATAGGTCAAAAGTGTAAATCGGGCTTCCAATTAAGGGGTTTGGGTTTCAATTGGTCCTTAGGGCTCAATTGAGATCACAAAATAAATAAATAAATTGAATTTGGGGCAAAACCTCCAAATTCTAAAGCTAGGGTTTCGGGTTGGTCAAAATTGGTCAAGGGAGTGAGTGGGTTTTGTTCATAGGTCAACATAGGGCATTTGGGTTACAACCCATGCATCAATTGTGTCGTGGAGTCAAGAAAACACAAGGATTTCCTACTTAGGGAAAAAATTCCGAAGTCCAAATATGTTGGGGTTTGGAAAGGGAAATGGGTTCTAATCACAACCACAACTATCCTAACACAACAAGTAAACGTCTAGATGCTCAATCCTAACCAATAATCAAAGAAAGATGAGAACCCAATTCGAAACCCTAAAATCGTAAAACTGGAAATTTTCAAATTTTAAACGGTTAGAAGCACATACTTCGTTTAAAAGATGGAATTTAAAACTCAGGGAGACACGGCTGAAAATTACTGGGGAGATGTTTGACTTGAGATAAAATGAGATAAAATGGGAGGGATAGGATTTAAAGAAGTGCTTGTTCATTTAAAGAGGGACACATGAGGTTCTGGGTGAGTGCTCGGCCACGGGGCCAAAATTCTCTTTTTCTTTGAAATCAGCAATTTTAAAGGCAATGAACTTTCTTAAAACAAGTGTGGGGGTCAAAACAAGGCTGGTTGGGATTGGCACAAAAATCAATTTTGTGAAATCCGAGGTACGAGTGAAGTTATTTTTCCTTTTGAAATTCATTTTGGAGACACATGAGCATCTATTACACACTGTACAGTGTGTAGCCAAGCTACCTAGCAACCTATCTATGCAAAAGCTACCCATCCTTTAAGTCTAGCACTCTCTGATTGATTCTTCTGACGGGTCTTCTTCATACTTGGCCAACGCCTCATAGTCCTTATCAGTGCTGGAGATGAAAGTATCCTTCTGTCTTTGCTATCTAGTCATTCTTGGAGTCTGCTTGTGCTTTCCCTTCTTGAATATGATCCGATGGTAGGGACTTTGGCCTTCGAAAGGATAGGGTTAAAACCTAGCGCTTGCTGAGGCAAGGCTTGTATCCAGGTGCAAAAGGCTTGTACTTGGCTGGCCTTTCTTGAATAGTTTCCCAGCATCGGCATCCATTGTGCATCTGAGTGTGAAGCAAGATCAAGTGTATGTAACGTGGAAATCGCGATCCCGTTCACCTCTATACTAAGCAATCAAGAAGAATGTTACTTTAGCCCGCACCTCAATCAGGCAACAAAGAGGGAACGTAAGTCAATCCTGTGCTTCAGGCTTTTAAAATTTATAACTACGGTTTTGTAGCCAATTCTCAGATTATTCGCTACGGTCGGCAAGACCGTATGCTCTTATACCATACTATAACGCCCCCAAAACTAGCATTAGCCAGCCTGGCTGGGTTACTAGCAATTACTCCAGTTTAACCAAATGGTGGCTAAATGGGGAATCGCCTCTCTAACCATTATCAGAGTTAATGCATAGGAAGGTGAAATAAATCTGAGAAAATCTATAAATCATTACGATATAAGTAAAATCCTCAAATTAAAGACATGGAGCAACTAACAATAATATAAGGTAAACCTGATAACTTTATGAGGGGTCTTAATATAAAAGTAGAGGTGGCAATCGTGCCACTCCTGAATCCTAGTGACAAGCTCCCTAAAAGGGTAATAACAATGTAAGTCTAACGACTTAGTAAGTAAACCTCACAATTAGGTATAACATGAGCTCATTACTAAGCAGAAATAAATGTGCAGTTTTGGTAAACATTTAAAAGAAGTGTTGTCTCCGTTAATACATCTTGAAAACATCGTTTGGTTTGATAAAGGTTGGTGTACTTCTAGCGGCAATCGCCTAAGTATTTGAATGCAGAAAAACTAATGTTTTATAGGTCATAACTCTGATGTATGGTCTACCCGAGATATTACTGTTGTGAAAATTTATTACTCACAACTGCACGAATTGTTTGCAATAAAGGTTGCAAGTGCGAGGTCGATCAGACAAGGAATTGTGTTTTTAAAAACGAAATATATCTAAACTAATTAAACCTTAACCCAGTTTCGAAAAAGATTTGATTTTTGGTTTTGAAAATAAAACATAAATTAAATAAGATAAAATTAATCAACTAAGAAAGCACTATGGTTTTGAAATCCATACTCACCAAATCATTGCAATATATTTCATGTTCATCAATATCATCCGAAGTTTTCACAATAAAAATCTTATGTATGCTCTACTATGCTTTAAAGATCAATTAAATTATTCAATGAATCCTTTCTTTGCACAAATCACAAAATATATCCAGTTTAAATTAAATCATCAAATGTATCCATAAATCACAAAAGATATACAATTTAAACCAAATCATCTAATATATCCATAGAACGAAACACAATGAATATCCAATGTTTTAATACAAGAAAACCCAAGCAATCAATTAAGTGAAATTATCTCAAATTATCAAATGTAT
>NC_081545.1:19616099-19658583 GCF_901000735.1 Corylus avellana | reverse complement strand
AAATTCTCACAAAAACAAGCATCATCAGATCAATTGTTGTTAAAAAAAAATAAAAAATAAAATGACAAGAAATAAAATGAAAAAGGAAAAAAGAAGTCTTGAATTGAAGTGCGGAAAAATAAAATGGAAAAGAAAATTTATTGTGTTTTTCCCGATCATTTGGATGTCCAACCAATCCCTTCCACCCTTTCTTCTTTAAAACTTCATAGTGTTCTGAAAGAGTGTTTCACCATCTTAGGTAGCCGACTTGCTTGCTTCTAAGGATTTTCTTGGGACGATAGTTCCTATATTTGTGCACTTGTGTGCATAAGTCCTCGAAGATCTTGACATAAGATGGCTCTTTAAGACATTGAGGAGATGAAGCTTTGGGTTCATTATGTGTCTCAAGAGGGACAATGATGAAGGAATGAGCTTCAGTACTCACTTCCTTGTCATTGGACAAATTTGAATTTGTTGGGGGCTCACTTTGCTTTGGGTGCTCAACTTGCTCCTCTTTTTCTTCCTCCTCATTGTTATCCACAATTTCCTCACTCCCAAGTGTGGTGATGGCTTGAACATGCTCATGACACGAATTGCTAGCATCATCCTCATCAATCATGTAGTGTCCTTTAGCCATCAGTTGACTTTGAAGTTCTTCTTCTCATATTCTGTTGAATTCAGCAACTAGATGACCGACCTGTCCTTCCAACCTGGCAATAACTTGGGTAGTAGACTGCATGAACTGGTTAGATGACAGCATGAATGCTTTGAGGGTGTCTTCCAATGATAATTGATAAGCGCCGAATGTTGCACATTCAAGCCCCTTAACTTGAATATGTTAATTCCTTAGCATTGTTATTTGTTTGATTTTGTTTTGTTTTTATTGTTTGCAGGTTATAAATAAAGATACAATTAATTCCATTGATTTTGGGCTTAAAATCACACTTTGAGAAGACCTAGAAGATATGATTAAGCTTAACCAATCATGGTTAAGTTTAATCAAATAAAGAAAATGATTAATTCGGAATTTCTCAAATTGGAGTCAAAATCGGATTGGATTCAAATTTGGATTCTGCATATGTCTCGGTATTTTGGCCATAACTTTCAGATCAAATATCCTATTGAGGTTATTTAAGCGGTATTGGAAAGATAACTCAAATTTCTACAAATCATTGTGAAATATAATTTTCCTAATTCGAACCGCCGCAATGCCAAAATCGCCCCGCAAGATAGGAACACAATTCTGGGCGAATCCTATTCCGATTTGGACTTAGGTTTTCTTTATCCTAATTGGACTTGGACTTAAATCTCCGAAATTTCTAGGATTACTAGGGCTTCTAGGACTCTCCTAAGCCCTATAAATAGGCCTCTAAGCATTGAGAAAAAAGACGCACCGCTTCCTAGAGTTAAAAATCAGAAATTTGTCTTTAGAGCTTAGAAGATCATGAGCGGCTAAACTCCTTCGTGGGGTGTTGATGTAACCCTATCTAAGCACAATGGTTTGATTGTATTTAATTTATAGATTTTTAATTTATGCATGTTGATTGTATAACTATGAGAATTGTTACCTTTTGATTCTGTTCTTAATTATTAAATGCAATTGTTCTTAAATTCTAAAATCAATATTTGTGAAATTCTTTTCTTGTCTTAGAAAGTATTTTACTTTTGTTGATTTCAAATCATTCTTGTTTTCTGTGATTATGACGATGATGGTTATACAATGGGTTTAATTGACATATGATCAATAGGATTTGATAGGCCATGCCTAGGGAAGACGGATTGTACTACACCCTAGTTTAGTGTAATTTAGGTAGACAATCCATGCCAACCGAAGATGTGTTACACTTATTCATTGATTGTATGTATCATGTTAAATAATTAGATAATTTATACCTAGGGAAGACGGGTCGTACCGCATCTTAGTGGTTAGGTGGACGATCCGTGCCAACCAAAGATAGATTATGCTTATTCTTTAATAAGGTAGTTTCTTGTTTATTTATAACATACATAGAATGAATTTCTGGGATTAATTATGATTAACCATTATTGTGCGGATAGAGGTGAAGTCAATACCTTACACTCTCTCTCTTATTTTAAATCTCTTTTATTTTCATGCACTTTAGTTTTAAAGAAAATCAAATCAAATATCTTTTTAATGAAGTTAATTTTAATCTTTCGAATTTGATAACAAAACCCCTGCAGTCCTTGAGGTTCGACACCCTCTCTATAGCCGTATCCTACAAAGATTCATCCTATTGCTTGTGGTTATTTTTATAATTGATATTTTTTGTCACAAAAATATCACATCAATAATTCTTGTGGATGATAATTGCAGGATGAAGGAATGGAAGATTGGTTATCGAACTGCAGGTAGTCAAGATGGTGCAATTCATGAAATTGGGGAGCATAATTTCCTGTAGCTTGAGCTTGCCACGAGAAATCAGAACAGTTGCTCCATCCCGGGTTGTAAAAATTGGAATTTTAATCAAACCCTGGGCTGGAGAAATTGTTGTTCATTTGTTCACAAGAAAAATTAGAAAATTGTCCAAATGCTAGACAATTGCTAACATGATGATAAGAATTGAAACAATATGAACATGGTTCACGTTGGTTGAAAATGTGAGGGTAGTTGGTAGGAGCGAGTGTCCTCCAACTAGGTGACGCATTTTGTGAAGAAAAATTATTGACATTATCAAACAGAAATTCCATGCTTCACTCTCACTCTTTAGCATGCAAAAAATCCACATAAAACATTAATCATTCTTTTAAAACTCCGAAACTTAAAAAACTTAAAAAACGGACCAAAAATTAAATTTTTGGCAAAAATTCAGCTATTGATCCGTCATGGTGCAGTTTGCGGACGTGCACTCGAGCGCATGATGGGAGGGATCGAGCACAAATGCACTGATTCGTCTTGCTGCCTTGTGCGTGAGTGCGCTCGAGCATACTACTGTGCGCTTGAGCGGCTGCTGCAAGGATGGTGCAACAAACAAAAAACGAAAATCTCTTCTTTTTTTTTTTCTTTTTTTTATATATATATATATTAGTGACAAGAATAATAATAATAATAAAACAAATTGCAAAATATAAATCCTAGCTATAACTAGTAGAAAGATAAAATCAATTTAGGCATAAATTGGTTTCAAAAATCAATCAATTCCTCGACAACTGCGCCAAAAACTTCTTGTGAAAATTTAATTACTCACAAGTGCACGAATCTTTTGCAATAAAGGGTTGCAAGTGCGAGGTACATCCCACAAGGAATTGTGTTTTTGAAAACGAAACGTGTCTAAACTAATTAAACCTTAACCTAGTTCCAAAAAAGATTTGATTTTGGTTTTGAAAATAAAACATAAACTAAATAAGATAAAATTAATCAACTAAGAAAGCTCTAAGGTTTTGGAATCAACACTCACTAAATCATAGCAACATATTTCATGTTCATCAATATCATCCGAAGTTCTCACAATAAAAATCTTATGTATGTTCTACTATGCTTTAAAGATCAATTAAATCATTCAATGAATCCGTTCTTTGCACAAATCACAAAATATATCCAGTTTAAATTAAATCATCATATGTTTCCGTAAATCACAAAAGATATCCAATTTAAACCAAATCATCAAATCTATCCGTAGAACGAAACACAATGAATATCCACTGTTTTGATAAAAGAAAACCCAAGCAATCAATTAAGTGAAACTATCTCAAATCATTAAATGTGTTCGTAAATCACAAAAGATACCCAAGAATCATCCCATTAATTGAATTGAAGTAGAACAATTGAAATATTAAAACCTATAAAATCGGATAATATCAACTTACATGAAAATATTATTGCTCTTCATCAGTGAGGCTTCATCCTCAACCTTAGTTGATAAATTAGCTACAGATAACTATGAAAAATAAATCCTAAACCTAAAGGAAAAACTAAACTAAAGGGAGAAAAATTGTGGTATTTCGAGCTATGCAGCCCCCTTGTAGCCTCCTCTTATGTCTCTTCTATTTATAGAGCTCTTTCTAGGGTTTTCTAGGGCTTTTTTCCCTAAAAACGGTGCTGGGCTTTGAAGCTACGAAATCTAGTAAGTGGTCCGTCCAGACGGGCCTCGTCAGTGTCTAGATAGGTGTGATATGCCCGTGTGCACTCGAGCACATGATTAGTGCGCTCAAGTGCACTCCCGTCCGGATGGGAGTCTCCACTGTTCAGATGGGTGCTACTTTTTCCCTTGATGAACTTTCTTCCACACTCTGTATTTCTCACCTTAAATCAGTAGTTTTCCTTAGCAACCTACAAAACACTACAATCACAAAACTAACACAAAACATTAGATTAGGACCCAGCTAAAAGATTAACAAATGCAAATTAGGGGGCTCAAATATGTAATATTTAGCACTCATCAATTACCCCTTCTCAGCAGGGTTAGCGCTATCCTGAGCAACCTATAGTACAATGCCGGTGCCCCGATTATTGTACGCTACTGTCCACCACTAGCAGCCCATCCGAGTTTGACCTCGGGTGGCCCACGCTACTAGTGATGTCTATTCTTACAACTTAACTTGACTTTTGGTAAAAATCAAAAGTAAAAATAAAAAATAAAAAATAAAAAATAAAAAGGAAAAAGAGCAAAGGGAACCGTGTGACCCTCTTCAAAAGAGTAACTAAAAAAATGTTAACACCAAAAGGCATTTGACTAAGAAACTGCACACCTTCAAAAGTCACAATGACTGAACAACATTTATTTAAATCAAATTTTGTTAACAAGAAATCAATTCATAAAATAATATTACATATGCCTCTAATAATTCAAATGTATAGAATATATAAAGTTTGGACCTTAACTTTTTTTTTTTTTTTTGATTTATACATCAAAGTTAGGAAGTTTCTAAAGTGAAATAAAATCTATGGCTTGGAAATGTATTAGAATACTCACAGTTATGATGATGGAATTTTTTTATACTTATTCTGATAGTGTGACAAGTCATAGCCAATAAAATTATGACACGTGTTCAATTTAAGTTAGTGTGAACTAAGGTAATCAGTTAAGTTAGTGGACATAATTGATTGTAGGCAGTAAATTGTTTTTTTTTTTTTTTTTTTTTGGCATATCTCAATGTCTTTGGAATTCATTTTGATACCACATAGAGCTAATTGCAAATAAGGTAAACCACATGGACTGTTTTGCATAAAATTTCATTAGGCAATACATAGCATTTAATTTGCTTGATTAAGCATTAAAGTAATACAATTATTTTCATCAATGATAAAGTTGATTTATTCTATTTGCTTCAAATGTCACTTTGACATTTCTGAAACCGTTGTTTCTTTTATTTTTTACTGTTAAAATTCGAGCTTCAAGTCACTTCCAACATATATATATATATATATATATAGAGAGAGAGAGAGAGAGAGAGAGAGAGAGAAATATAAAAAAGCCTCCCAAACTACCAAAATATATAAAAAATGCCACTTATTTTTTTATATTCCTATAATACCCTATTCTTTTAACAAATAAAATAATAAAATAATTGTAAAATGAAAACAAAAAATTAAAAAAAAAATACAAAAAAACCAATGGACAAATAAATACAAAAAAAAAAAAAAAAAAGTTTTTTGGAATAAATAAATAATAAGCTACTATAGTTGGCGTAAAGAATGTACCCGGGATATGGACAAAAGGGTCTGGAAAGCATGGCTCATAGCATACCCCCAAACTTGAAACGAAGCACACTTGTCCCTGCAAAATAAGTAAACACGAAAACAAGTAAAATGAAACAAAATGAAACTAAAGATAAACAAAAAGATTAAGTGAAACACACTAAAACAAAATAACAAGATAAGCTATGGGTGCCTCCCACGTGCGCTAAGTTTAACATCTTTAGCCAGACGTTAATCCCTTCTCAGTGCTGTCCTAAAGAAGATGCGCCTGATGGTGGTGGCAAATCGCTAAGAATGGACTGCATCAGTTCTTCTAAGGCAACAAGTCTTTGGTCCATCAAGAATTTATCCTCCCGAGCCTCTTGTCTTTGATCAGCTAACTCTCTCCGAAGGCTGGCCACTTCTTCACTGATGGAGCGATATTATGCTGCACGCAGAGTGACAGGGGTCTCCTCCTCTGTTGCTTCCGGCTCAGCTATTGGTTCATCTTTTGCCATCAGCTCGGCCTCGAACTCTTCCGCTTTAGCTGCTGGTGCTTGAGGTACCTTGGGCATGTGGAAGCAGCTTTGGTTCCATTGGCGAATGCCAAACTTTGGGGTAGTGGTGACTGGCTCATCTGCTGCAATGCCATTGGTGCCCTTTTTCTGGAGGATGTACGTTATTAAGAAGGAAAAGGCAACCCCCATGAGTGGGTGGACTCTGCTCCCCCGATATGCACTCCATTCCAAAACTTCTGAATTTGGTTCCAAATGATGTCAGGAATGGAACACCAAGCACATTTATGAAAGGCGTAGAGTGTTTGTAAGAATTGGTCTTGCCTTTGAGTCTTGTGCCCCAGGGGAAAGGCATTGCAGTGCAAAATAAAGTCCACAAGCCAAAGTTGTGGAGGTAGCTTGGAATGGCTGCTGGCGTTATGGTGCGTGTCAGTATATTGCCCTTGACACATGTCTTCAATGATTTCGGCCACATAGTATCTGGGAGGTTGTGCATCCAGTTGCGCTTCTTCTGGAGGGTGCTCATCATTGCACTGGAGAGCAGCAACAATGTCAGCCTTAGTTATGTCAATAGCTCGGTCATGAACTGTGGAAGATAGAGCAACCGGCCTGTTGCAATCATGAGATAAGTGTGCATAGAACTCGGTCACTAATTTTTTGTAGGCAATGGAAGTGACCAGCTTGAATAGCTTCTTTAGCCCTCGGCGCTTGAATTTTACAACCGCCCATTGAGTAGCTTCAAGGTGTTGGAAATCCTCTCGAATGGCAAAAGTAGTTTCAAACAGCAGCTCCCACTCCTCAAAAGTGGGTGGGGGAGAAGTGGCTTGGGCATCAGAGACCCAAGAGGATGAAGCTTGAGTTTTCGGCATGGTGAGCTTGGTTCAGGAATTTTGTCGAACACTTGGTTTGCAATGGTACGACCAAGGGTTCAAAACCACAGCAAAACTTGCCCAAACCCTCTGCAAAAGAACCAAAATCCAACCATAGAGGCAAATGAGGGTGGAGAAACACCCACAATTTGCAAAAATTTGGAAAAAAAATGGGAGAGTGGTATAAGGGGAGTTGGGGTATTGATGGGTGATGGGGGGATGGGTGTGAGTGTTGTGGGGTGAAGGTGGTGGCCGCAGGGGAGAACGAAGTCTTGGAGGTATGGTAGTGGGGGGTGAAAACCGGTGGAGGTGAGGTGAGAGTGGTGGTGCGCCGGTTAAGTGAGGGTGAAGGTGCTAGGGTTGTGTACCGCGTAGGGGAGAAGTGAGGGGAAAACTGGTGAAAGTGACCTAAAATAGGTCACGTGATCTGCTGCCCGAGTGCGCTCGATCACGCGCAAGGTGCGCTCGATCGCACTCATGTAGCTGTGTGCATGTGTGGTTGAGGTGCGCTCGAACGCACACTAGGTGCGCTCGATCACACTAACAGAATAGATCATAACAAAAATTGGGCACTGCGCTCGATCGTAGTAACAGAATGTAAAACAAATTTTTTTCTCTTTTTTTTTTTTGAATATAAAAATGTAAAATGTACAAGAACTTACTGAAATAAAAAGAAAACACAAAAGATAAGTAAGAACACTAAAAGTATTACAGAAAATTATGTAAAGTAAAGAAATTGACACAATGGAAAGGAAATTTAAGAGATAGAGAATTGTACTGCCTACAGTGGCCTCAGTACCACTGTTCTGAGAAGATACACTTGAGCTCATGGATTGCTCAAACGCTTCTTCTAGTAGCTTCAGTGCTACTATTCTGAGGAGATGCACTTAGACTCCACAGATTGTGGCTCAAGTGCTCTTGGTGGTGCTGCATATTGGATAGACTTGAAAGATGGATTTTTCTGTGAGCTAAAATGTAACACCCCAACCCAATGACACACAATATTGTCCGCTTTTGGCTCCCCTCGAACCAGACTTCCTAGGCGGTCACCCATCCTGGTACTACTCCAGTAGAAGTACGTTTAACTGCGGAGTTTTGATGGGATCATGACCATCACGGCTTTAAAACACGTTGTTGTCATTAAGGGTGTAGTATACATTTAAACACGTCATCATCTCCATACCCAGGCAATGTGGGACGTCACAATCACCCCTCTTAGGACCCAGCGTCCCCGCTGGTGACCCTCATGGGATTAGCCCATTCTTGGCGTCCGTCCCAGCAAGTGCCCACTAACGACCTTCATGGGCTTGTGCATGCTCCCTCCATCTCAGCCTGGGCAATGACTCTGATACCACTTGTAACACCCCACCCCAATGACACACAATATTGTCCGCTTTTGGCTCCCCCAAACCAAACTTCTCAGGAGGTCACCCATCCTGGTACTACTCCAGCAGAAGCACGCTTAACTACAGAGTTCTGATGGGATCATAACCATTACGGCTTTAAAACGAGTTGTTGTCATTAAGGGTGTAGTATACATTTAAGCACATCCTTATCTCCATACCCAGGCAATGTAGGACGATTGTATCGATATGATTTTGGAAAGCATGGCTCATAGCACATGTTGTGCAAATTTATTTAACTCGCAAGTGCACGAATCAATTGTAGTTTAATGGATTGCAAGTGCGAGGTCGATCCCACAGAGAATTGTATTTTTGAAAGAGCAATTTATATCTAAACTAATTAAATCCTAATCTAGTTCCAAAAGGGTTTTGATTTTTGAGTTTTGAAAATTAAAGGATAAACATAAACTAAATAAAATAAGTAAATCTAAGGATAAAGGTACTAAGGTTTGGGAATTCACACTCACCAAATCATAACAACATACTTTATGTTCATCAATATTAATCCGAAGTTCTCACAAATTAAATCATAGATATGTTTTACTATGCTTCAAAGAATTAATCAAAATCATCCCATGTATCCATTCATTGACCAAATCACAAAAGGAATCCAAATTCAATTGAAACACCAGATGTATCCGTAGAACAAATCACAAGGGATATCCAATTTTTATGAGTTAAAAGCCAAGCAATCAATCATATGAAATTATCTCAAATCATCACATGTATCCTTGAATCACAAGAGATATCCAAGAATCAATCCATACAATTGATTAAAAGTAAAACAATTGAAATAAAAAACCCAATAAAATCAGAATAATAAAAACTTACATAAAAGTGATGTTGTTCTTCATCGGTGAGGCTTCATCCCCAACCTTAGTTGGGAATTTAGCTCCACATAAAAATAAAACCTAAACCTAAACCTAAATCTAAAGAAAAACTAAACAAAAGAATTTTGCTCTCTGGGATTGTGTCTTTTCTTGAATGCAAAGAAGTCTATTTATAGGCTTAGGGAAGTCCTAGAAGCCCAAGTAAACCTAGATAATTCGGAGGTCTGTCTCTCAGTCAAAATAGAAGTCTGAAATCGGAATAGGATTCGTCCAAATTTGTGTCTCTTAATTGCGGGGCGATTTTGACATAGAAACCGTCCGAATTAAAAAAATTCTATTTCATAACAAATTGTAGTATTTTGAGCTAGCTTTCTAATTCCATTTGAATCACTTCAATCCGATATTTGAGCGGAGAGTTATGGTCAAAATACTAAGACGTGTGCAGAATCTGAATTTGAATCCGATCCGAAATCTTATCCAATCTGAACTTTAATCTGATTTAACCTTTCCTTAGATTTGGTTAGACTTAACCACACAATCTAGGTCTTCTCAAAGTATGCTTTCTTCCAAACTTCGCATTTTTCCCTTTAAAGCTGCAGTTTTTCTTCAATGACCTACAAAACACTAAAAACACAAAACTAACACAAAATATTAAATAACGACACAGCTAAAGGATTAACTAATGTAAATAAAGGGGTCCAAATATGCAATATTTGGCACTTATCAAACACCCCCAAACTTACATTTTGATAGTCCCTTAGCAAAACAAAACGAAAAATAAAATGAAAGCAAGAAACATAAATCCTCTTTCGTGGGAGAGACGATTGCATTTAGCATATGCAACAAGCCTTTTAAACCCCTAGGCATCCCTAGTGGACGAGTGAAGTCTCGTGAGGGCTTAACAGGAATGATACCCACAAACATTGTGCACTATGTTGTTAACAAGAAAGAAGTTTCACATAAACCATGGTTCTTATTCATGAGCAAACTTAAAAAGACAAACACCATCATAACAGTCAAAAGGAAATCCAAAATCAAATTACTCATAAATGGACAATTGAGACCTCATATGTTCTAAAATGTGTAAAGTGTAATTAGCATACAATCATGAAGCTTTCAGTTTAAACTCAAGATAAGTTCCATAAAATTTGTAAAAATCTCTATCAAATGATACAACCAAGGCATGATATACATTTTTTTTTTTTTTTATAGGCTCTGTAATGTCTAACTCCCTTAAGCTTTCTAATTGACTCATGTAACAAGTGTTAGGCCAATGACTCCCAAGCCAGGTGACTTTAGGGCACTAGATGTAGAACATCCCTAAGGGCTTATTAACTTAAGTCAAAAAAGGCTACGAAGTCAGATTAGCCATATCATAAATCAACACTGAACTTCACACCTTTTGACGCGAACACTCAATGCTTAACGAGGCAAGAGGTCCGGTTACTCAGTGAAAAACTCAACATGATCTTTATTTTCTTTTTCCTTCTCTTTTTTTATTTATTTTTTTCTTTTTATATCTTGCAAGCCAATGGTTATTCATCAATAGGTCATCCAACAAATCTCAAAGAGAACAAGCTTAAGCTCAAACATCATACCTCACAGAAAACATGCTAATGTGCTCATAAAAATTTATCTCAAAACAAGTGAAATCTTTCTTACCCAAAAATAAGTCAAATGACTCAGACTTCAAATGACATAATGATGTGTTCAACGCTTTAAGCAAGCTAATGAAATGTAAACCATAGTCATAGTTTAACTCAATCTTGACAAAAACATAGCACAAAATTTTATTTTATTTTTTCAAATTTTTTTAACACAGAAAGACAAATAAAAATAAACAAATAAAAACAAAAATAAATAGACAAAGTGTTTTTCCATACCCCCAAACTTGAATTACACATTGCCCTCAATGTGTAGTATAGAAATACATTACCGGAAGTAAGGAAATCGGAGTGTGAACAAGGCTAGGGCGTCCCCTAAACTTAAACACTAAGACACCTGTCAACAAAAACTAACAGCAATATTTCTTTCATAGAAACAAAACATCAAAAGATCAATTGCTGTTAGAAACAAAACAAATAAATAGAAATGCAATATAATGAAAAAGGAAAGAAAAAATTTGTGGAGCGAAGTGCAGAAAATAAACTAGAGGAGAAAACTTTACAGCGCTTCCCCCTATCATGTGGATGTCCAACCAATCATTTCCACCCTTTCTTCTTCAAAACTTCATAGCCCTCTGGAAGGATGTTTTGCCATCTTATGTAGAATTTCTTGCTTTGAAGGATCGTCTTAGGAAAGTGGTTCCTAGATTTGTGTGCTTGTATGCACAAGTCCTTGAGTATCTTGACATAAGATGGCTCTTTGAGATATTTAGGCGCTGAAGCTTTGGGCTCTTGATGTGTCTCAAGAGGGACAGTGATGCTGGCAGGAGCTTCAGTACTCACTTCCATGTCACTGGGCAGATTAGGATCCATTGGGAGTTCACTATTTTCATGGTGCTCAACTTGCTCAGGGTGCTCAACTTGCTCCTCTTTCTTTTCCTCCTCTTTGTTATCCACAATTTTCCCATTCTCTAGTGTGATGGTGACTTGGGCATGCTTATGATAAGAATTTTCGGAATCATCCTCATCAATCATGTAATACCTTTCAGCCATCAGCTGACTTTGAAGCTCTTCTTCCTCTATTCTATTGAAGTCAGCAACTAGATGACCAATCTGTCCTTCTATCTTGGACATGGCCTGCTTAAGTTCTTGTATGTCTCTGCCATTAACCATGTTGGAATTCCTCAGCTCCTGTACAGCTTGGGAATTGCTCATGGTTGCATTCTTCATATCTTGTATGTTCTTATCCATTGATTGCATGAATGCTTTTATCATGTCTTCCAGTGATGACTGTGGTGCAGGCTGTTGAGTGGTAGACTGATAAATAGGAGGTGGAGCTTGATGATCGAACTGTGGATATTCTGAATGATGCAATTCATCAAATTGGTGAGCATAATTTCCTGTAGCCTGAGCTGATCCTGAGAAATCATATTGGTTGCTCCAGTCCGGATTATAACAATTGAAATTTGAATCAAACCCCGGGCTGGAGAAACTAGTGTTCATTTGTTCATATGAAAAGTTAGATCTAGCTGCTCTGATTTGGTATAATTTGTCCCATAAGTCATCGAGCTCAGCTCGCAGATCTGGACAATTGTTTTCCTCATGATAAGGATTGAAACAAAATGAACATGGTTTATGTGGGTAAAAATTTTGAGAATAGTTGGTAGGAGCTGATGTCCTATAACTAGGAGATGCATTAAAATCATTAAAATGAAAATTCATGCTTCCCCTCACTTTTTAGCATGCAGATATCCCATATAAAATATTAACCAAAATTTTTTTTTTAAAATAAAATAAACTAAAAGAACAGCTAACACAATAAAAAAATGAAAATGAAAATTTAAAAACTCACAAAAAGGACCAAAAATAAATTTTTGGCAAAGATCTACGGAATTGCTGCTTTTGCTATGAGTGCGCTCGATCGCGCCGATGTGCGGAAGGTGCTGCGGCAGAACTGTAAAACAAGCCAAACAAAACAAAAAACAACAAGAAAAATCTTTTTTTTTTTTTTTTTATTAGTAACACGAATAAAACAAAACAAATTGCAGAAAAATAAAATCCTAATTATAACTAGTAGAAGAATAAAACCGATCTAGAAATAAATTGGTTTCAAAAAATAAACAATTCCCCGGCAACGGCGCCAAAAACTTGTTGTGCAAATTTATTTAACTCGCAAGTGCACGAATCGATTGTAGTTTAATAGATTGCAAGTGCGAGGTCGATCCCACAGAGAATTGTATTTTTGAAAGAGCAATTTATATCTAAACTAATTAAATCATAATCTAGTTCCAAAAGGGTTTTGATTTTTGAGTTTTGAAAATTAAAAGATAAACATAAACTAAATAAAATAAGTAAATCTAAGAATAAAGGTACTAAGGTTTGAGAATTCACACTCACCAAATCATAACAACATACTTTATATTCATCAATATGATTCCGAAGTTCTCACAAATTAAATCATAGATATGTTTTACTATGCTTCAAAGAATTAATCAAAACCATCCAATGTATCCATTCATTGACCAAATCACAAAAGGAATCCAAATTCAATTGAAACACCAGATGTATCCGTAGAACAAATCACAAGGGATATCCAATTTTTATGAGTTAAAAGCCAAGCAATCAATCATATGAAATTATCTCAAATCATCACATGTATCCTTGAATCACAAGAGATATCAAAGAATCAATCCATACAATTGATTAAAAGTAAAACAATTGAAATAAAAAACCCAATAAAATCATAATAATAAAAACTTACATAAAAGTGATGTTGTTCTTCATCGGTGAGGCTTCATCCCCAACCTTAGTTGGGAATTTAGCTCCACATAAAAATAAAATCTAAACCTAAACCTAAACCTAAAGAAAAACTAAACAAAAGAATTTTGCTCTTTGGGATTGTGTCTCTTTTCTTGAATGCAAAGAAGTCTATTTATAGGCTTAGGGAAGTCCTAGAAGCCCAAGTAAACCTAGATAATTCGGAGGTCTGTCTCTCAGTCAAAATAGAAGTCTGAAATCGGAATAGGATTCGTCCAAATTTGTGTCTCTTAATTGCGGGGCGATTTTGACATAGAAACCGTCCGAATTACAAAAATTCTATTTCACAACAAATTGTAGTATTTTGAGCTAGCTTTCCAATGCCATTTGAATCACTTCAATCCGATATTTGAGCGGAGAGTTATAGTCAAAATACTAAGACGTGTGCAGAATCTGAATTTGAATCCGATCCGAAATCTTATCCAATCTGAACTTTAATCTGATTTAACCTTTCCTTAGATTTGGTTAGACTTAACCACACAATCTAGGTCTTCTCAAAGTATGCTTTCTTCCAAATTTCGCATTTTTCCCTTTAAAGCTGCAGTTTTTCTTCAATGACCTACAAAACACTAAAAACACAAAACTAACACAAAATATTAAATAACGACACAGCTAAAGGATTAACTAATGTAAATAAAAGGGTCTAAATATGCAATATTTGGCACTTATCAGCACACCCCCAAACTTGAAGTGAAGCACACTTGTCCCTACAAAATAACAAAACACACAAAGAAGTAAAAAGAAACAAAACTAAAAAGAAATAAAAATATTAACTTAAAACACACTAAACAAAACAAAATAAAAAGATAACTATGGGATGCTACCCAAGTGCGCTCGATCGCACGCATGGTGCGCTCGATCGCATTCGAGCAAGGCTGTGCATGTGTGGGTGATGCGTGCTCGATCGCACCTAAGGTGCATTCGATCGCACTAACAGAATGTAGAACAGCCAAAAGTCGGTTACTGGGCTCGATCGTACTCAGGGTGCGCTCGATCGTAGTAACAGAATGCAATGAAACCACAAGTGGAGACCTGCGCCCGATCACACGCAGGTTGCGATCGATCGCAGTAACAGAATGTGAAAACATGACAAAAAAAAACTTGAAACAGTAAAACACGAAAGTAAAATAAAACACAAAGGAAAACAAAAACAAAATATAAGTCAAACAAAATAAAATAAAACAAACAACAAAACAAAATGATATGCTATGGGGTGCCTCCCATGAGCGCTAAGTTTAACGTCTTCGGCCAGACTGTGGCACTTTAAACTTGAAGTACCAGCCTTTTCTTTTCTTGCACCAAAGGGAATGAATCTTTTCTGTTGCAAGGTGCTTCCGAGTGTTTCTAGACTGGGGAAGACCACTCTGCGTTTTCTCAAACAGTTGCTCATCCGGTGAGGAATCATGAACTGGAATATAGTAAGAAGAAAACTCATGAAGCTTTTCTATCTTGATGTCCTCAATTTGCTCATCAGATAACCCCAGCAGACTTCTCTCTTGGACTCTTGGTAATTCGAGAATAGGAGCTGATGTTGAAGAAGTCTCAGTGCTCTCTTCCTTTTCCTGATGTGGTTCCTCTAGAACCTCAGTTTGCTCCTCCTTCCTCTCTTCCCATTGATTTTCAACAGCCGCTTCTTCACTCCTTAATGTGGTAATTACTTGCTCATGATGATAAGTGCACTTTTCCTCATGTATTGTTCATTAGGATTGGCAACAAACTGACTTTGACACTCTTCTTCGTGGTATTGTTGAGGCCAATTGATGGGAGGTGGCTCCTCTTTACGATAATGTTGGGACAACTTGATGAGAGATGACTCCTGATCTGCAATTGAAAACATGGGACATGTCTTAGTGGTGTGGTCAATATAGGAACATATGGCACATACCTCGACTTGTGTAACTTGTTGAACAGGAGCATTGCTATGATTAGTCATAGCTTTCATGAACATGTCCAGCGTTTTCTCCATTGCAGCCATTTGAGTCTGAATTCCACCATTGGTGCTCTCTTCATGTATGCCTTTTCCTTTGAATCCTTGTCTCCCTTTAGATCGGAATTGTTGAGAGTGCTCACTCAATGTCTCAAAGAGCTCCATGGCTTCCTCGCTACTTTTCTCCATCAACATGCTACCACAAGCTAAATCTACAAGACTCTTGTTAGGATCATTTAAATGTTAGGATCCCCGGCAACGGCGCCAAAAACTTGTTGTGCCAAATACTACCTAAATTAATAGATAATAGTTAGTACGTTTTAACTCGCAAGTGCACAAGATCAAAACAATAGTATAGTGCAGCAAGTACGAGGTCGAACCCATGAAGATTGTGATTTTGTTTTGAATTAATTAAAATATCAAATTGTCACAGATTTGATATTAAGAAAAATAAAAAGATATAAAGATAAAGTAAAGGTAAAGGCAGGGCTTTGATATCCACCACTAATTATATTTAGATAATATGTCAATATGCCAATGCTTTGATCATGTTATATCTATCTAATGTTTGTTAACTTAAGGGCATGGGTGTATACTCCTTAAGCTATAGATTTTCCTAAGCAACGAGTTTCGCATGGGTGTATACTCTAACTCTTTTCTTTCCTAAAGGATTTAACATGGGTGTATACTAAGTTGTTCTTTAAGAAAGCATATATTCTGTGGAAATCGACAAACACATAAAGCCTAGGGCATGAGTGTATACTCCCGGTTCTCCATGTTGATTAACCCAAGAACCCGGTGTGGATTACTTTTGTTACTTATGTTAAATCCAGGACTCGGTCATCCAAATTGATTTAACTAACTAGTCCATATCACATGCATACGATGGCAAGTCACATACATATTCATGAAAACAGGAATTAATCAAGTTAAATATCACAACATGATCATCACAAAGGCGTCAATATTGAAATATTAAATAAACATAATCAGGGCTTCAATCTAGCCCTCCTTAAGAGTTAGTTACACATAATTAAAATAAAAAAATAAAAAAAAATAAAAAAAAATAAAAAAAAGAAGGGAAAGAAAGAACCGAAAACCGCTCCTAGAAGTAGCCTCCAAATTCCTCTCCCCAAGTTGTGCCTCTTCTAAGGATGCCTCCTAAATTCTTTATTGAATTGTGAGGTTTAGATGTCTATTTATAAGGCTTAGGAGAGTCCTAGAAGCCCTAGTAATCCTAGGAATTTCGGAGATTTAAGTCCAAGTCCAATTAAGATAGAGAAAACCCAAGTCCAAATCGGAATAGGATTCGCCTAGAATTGCGGTCTTAACTTGCAGCGTGATTTTGGCCTTACGGCGCTCTGAATTGGGAAAATACTATTTCACAATGATTTGTGTCATTTTGAGTTAGTTTTCTAATTCCGCTTGAATAATCTTAATCGGATATCTGAGCTGAAAGTTATGGTCAAAATACCAAGAGGTATGCAGAATCCAATTTTGCCTCCAATCCGATTTTGACTATTATTTGAGAAATTCCGATTTACTCATTTCCTTTATTTGATTAAACTTAACCATGATTGGCTAAGCTTAACCATATCTTATAGGTCTTCCCAATTTGCCCTTTAAGCTTGAAATTTTTCCAGAAACGCTTTCTTTTCTTCCAAAAACCTATAAAACAAAGAAAATACAAAAAGGAAGTAAAATGGCATGAATTACTAAAACTAAAGGATTAAAACAAGTAAGTTAATGGCTAAAAATATGAATATTTTAGCACTTAACACCCATAACAAATGCATTTAAATTAATTGGTGACCAATAATTTTGCTTAGGATATTAAGATTATATTTGTGCAAATTTTATTGAAAAAGAAAAAAAAAAAACAAAACAAAAAATAAAAAACAAACTAACTTAGATTTATTTTGTTTAGGATCCCCTAGCTTCAAGTGCATTTAAATTTGGACTAGTCTTAATTTAGTTTATTAGGTTTTGCAAATTTAGCTTATGTAAGCATTGGAAAAACTTAAAAAACTTAAAAATAAAAAATAAAAAAGACATGTAACGTGGCTATATTTTTTTAATTTAGGGCCCCCTAGCTACCAAGTGCATTTAATTTGGACTAGTCTTGATTTAGTTTATAAGGTTTTTGCAAATTTAGCTTATGTAAGCATTAGAAAAATTTTAAAAACTAAAAAAAAAAAAAAAGGGTAACCTAGCTACATTTTTTTTTTTTTTTTAATTTAGGGTCCCTTGGTTACAAAGTGCATTTAATTTGGACTAGTCTTGATTTAGTTTATAAGGTTTTGCAAATTTAACTTATGTAAGCATTAGAAAATTTTAAAAACTTATAAAAAAAAAATTTTAAAAAAAAAACCCAGTAACCTAGCTACATTTTTTTTAATTTAGGGTCCCCTAGTTACCAACTGCATTTAAGTTTATGATAATTTTTTTTTTCTTTTTTTACGTTTTGCAACCTTACATTATGTACATGTAAATTAAGAAAATGGAAAAGCAATTGTTTTTTTTTTTTATTAGAAAAAAAAAAAACTAATCTAGTTTTAATTATTCCTTAATTCTTATGGTCCCCATACTTAGACCAATGCATGACATGTATGCGTTTAAGGTAATTCTTATATATTTGTTCATAATTTAAGTAGAAACGCTATGCACAAAAGTTGGATGACGAAATCCAGGGGTACGAAGGAATACAAAGACCGGTGTAGATCATTTGTGGACTTCGCAGTTCAAAACTGTACAACTCCAGATGGACTAATTGTTTGTCCGTGTAAGATGTGTCGCCTTAACTGGCGACACCCGCCGGGTTTAGTATACGACCACTTGACAGAGGGGAAAAGAATGTGGCCCTAATACAAAGACTGAATTTATTACGGCGAGAGACATGTACGAGCTCCTGTTGAAGGCTCTAATTCAAATCATCCGGTTGCAGATGCAAGTGCAAGCACAGATCAGGGTGGCAATATCCACGCCATATTGCATGATTTATTCGGCATGCATGATGTCATGGAGGAGAACGTTGAGCCTCAAGTCATGGTGTAGGGTGATGAAGAACACATTGTGCTTGACGAAGCTAACAGAGGTGACACACAAAAGTACGAGGACTTGCTTAAAAAGGCCAACAAGCCACTTCATAATAAGACCAAACATAGCAAACTTAGTGCCACTGTACATCTATACAACTTGAAGTGTGTGAGTGGACTTAATAATGTGATATTCTCGTCTTTCCTCGAGTTCATCAATACCACTGTACATTTATCACGGCTTTGTGATAGTTTACAATTTTTGAGTTAGTTGGTGGATTATTTGTGATAATTGACAGCTTTGAGTTAGTTGGTGGATAATTGATGGATTATCGTATATCAGGTGCACACAGAGAAATTATTAAAAATAAATAATAAATAATTTTGCCAGATTTGGTGACATGTCATAGTTAACACGTCACCTTTAACATTTAACACATTACCTTAGTGGTAACGTGTCTGATATGACACGTCACCCCTATGGTGACACGTCACCAC
This sequence comes from Corylus avellana, assembly GCF_901000735.1. Classification (NCBI taxonomy): domain Eukaryota; kingdom Viridiplantae; phylum Streptophyta; class Magnoliopsida; order Fagales; family Betulaceae; genus Corylus; species Corylus avellana. The sequence goes on along the minus strand of NC_081545.1, from coordinate 19,639,471 downwards.
AAGGTAATGTGTCAGTATGACACATTACCAAAGATTTAGTAACGCGTCATATTGACACGTTACCTTGTGGTGACGTGTCAAATTGACATGTCACCTTGTAGTGACGTGTCAATTTAACATGTTACTAAATATTTGGTAACATATTAAAATGTAACACATCACTACAAGGTGACGTTTTAAAATTAACATGTTACCATACATGTAGTAACGTGTTAAATTCTGACACATTACCAAAGGGTAACATATCAGAACCTGACACGTTACTAAATTCCCAATGGTTATGACCAATTTTTTAACCCGCCAAACACGTTACTGTTGACACATCACTACCCGTTAGTAACATGTCAACAGCCTTGACATGTTACTAGCGGTCCGTTACAAAAAAATAAAATTCTTGTAGTGACATAACTAGGATCTTCAAGAGGTGGAGAAAGGGATGAGAGGCGGAGAGGGTGTGCAACAATGGAGATTACTTTCTAGTGGTGTAGTTCCATTATGTGTCATAAGTGAAGTCAATGGATTTCCTTCTAACTAAGGGCTGAGAGTAAGCAAGCTACCTTCATTCAACAAACAGATTTGTGGTTGAGTCAGCTCTATACTTTAGATCCAAACTTTTATCCGACTCTGTAACCTTGGTGAACATGAATGGAAGCTTTCGAAGAAGGCTTGATGATTGTTTGAAGATTTACATAGTATAATTGTTTAAAGATTTATTTTTAGTTCTAGTGGATTTTCTCAATCTCGTATGTCTCCTATTATGGCCAAGTTTATAATTCAATTACAATTTTATATCTCAATACATTGTTGGAAATAAATTTGGATGGTGCACAAATTCTCATTGATATAAAATAATTTCAATCTGAAAATTAACAATAAAATACAAAAGATGAAAAGTAGAGTATAGAAATATCTCACAATATGCTATAGAATCACACAAGAACGTTGTCCTTAAAAGTTGATTCATGCCTCCCGGAGTATATAACTCGGTGCGATCGGATCATTTGACACTCAACCTCCCAAGATTAGACTATAGCGTCTGCTTTCGTTAAGGACACACTTCCAATAACAAAAACTAGTAAAACAACCATTTAATCTTCTTGATGAAAAAACTACATAGAGAAAATACACGGAATAAAAGACAATATGTGGACATGCCATTAATTCTTTGCTTCTATAATGTATATATAACCAAGTAAACAAAATCATGAAAATCTATATCAAGAATATATTATATATATAGTGCTCTTTGGTGGCTTTATAAATCGTTTTAGTGGGCTATTGATTCATGCTATTAAATTGCATGAATATATGTAACGGTCATGAATTAGAAGGAAAAAAAAAAAAAAACAAACAAAAACAAAAAAACTGTCGTCAAATGTTTAATGACCAACGGTCAAACATAATCTTGAAGATAGACCAAACGGTCACAATAGAAAACCAATAGCTTGTAGATAACATTTAATGATTGAAAGGTTAAAATAAAAATCAATGCTTGTAAAATGTATTAATGACTAAATGGTTAAACATGATTTAATGATTTGTAAACAATATTTATGACCAAACCGTTATAAACCAAAATGGTTAAATTTTTTTTTTTTTTTTTTTTTACATGTCCGCACAAGAGGGGGGAGTGGAATTCGAACTAGTGACCTCCGCTTCATAAGGCGTAGTCCTAACTGATTAAGCTACCTCTTAGTTAAAAGTATTTTTATTCCTCATAAAAAACTCATGAAGATAATAATAACAAATGATAAAACGTTTTCAAAGGACTGGAAAATGAATGTTTATAACACATTTACAACAATCCCCATGTTATAAACATTGAAATAAAAGGAGATTGAAAGCATGCATCGATGTAGTACCCGAAGGTTTTAATTGAACCTAGGATAAATAAGTAGGAACTTAATGAATCGTGATACAGTTAAACTCTTTTAACCAAATTCACAAGTTGACCAAACCTATCACCCACATAACTTTCTAAAAAAAAAAAAAAAAAATCAAATCAAATCATCTATTCTCTTTTTAATGTGACAATTACGTTTCATAATTGTCTAATAATATTGAAGTGGCACCCCAAATAAAGATGGAGATCAGCAAATGGGCTTCAGAAACACTTACTGAAATTTGTCCATGACTATTCTAAGTACTGTGGGGAAATACCACTCGAACAATATGCTTGTGCCACATTGGGCCAAGGAAATCATGTCATTCGAACGATATAAAGTAATCGAATGGTTAGGCGGAAAGCCACATGGGGCAAAGAGCAAACCCACTAACCTTAGAGAAATGTGTAAGTCCAAGAAAATAAAAAGTAATTTGCTTTATTCTCATATTAATTGCTAGTGTATCTTCATTATAAGGCTATCAATCACTTTTTTTTTTTCTTTCTTTTTGGGTATTTATTGTGTTAATAATTTACTTTGGTGCATGTTTAGACTCTCGTGGCCAATGTAGGTTATTTCAATTATTCTCCGTGGTTGACGATATGCTACACTGCTCTTATTATATTTGGGAGATCCACAGCCTACCTCATGAAAATTTTATTGGAAATTCTATCCACAATATGATTTTTGAACTATTACGTTCTTATAATCTAGTGATATTGTGATTGAATCCTCTACTTTACGGAGAAGAGTTTTGGGGATCTTCTATCTGTTATTGAAGACCTCAAAAGAGAGATTGTGATTATTAGAGCACAGCTTCTTGATGTGGCAGAGGAAGGAGGATAGAGTTAGGATTGGAGGCAATGTTGGGATTTGTTGATATTTTATAATTTTAATAGAATTTTTATCATTATTTTATAATTTTAATAGAATTTTTATTATTATTTAAGATTTGTTTTGGGGATAATGTTATTTATTTGGTCCATGGTTGTTTTTTTTTTATTTTGATTTAAGTGCATACAATGAGATTTGTGCATAGAAGACTTGAATCATAGGATTCTCAAGAAGGAATCTATAATTTTGTTCTCGAATCAGATTTAATGGACCTAATTACTCAAATCCAAGGCTTGGTATTTTAGTAAGTTATTACTAAAGTTAATCATTAAAGAATATGCTTAGAATGAGAATAATCATAAAATATTAAATCTGAAACTCAAGGTTGAGAAATTATAGAATTATGAAGTGACTGTAAATTTAATTTAATTTACTTCATTTTTCTTTGGATATTTATGGAGGGGCATTTGCATGATTTAATAGAAATGGAAGCTCTTTTGTAATAAACTAAAATAAAATTTAGAATGCAATTATGATTTTATAGGAGAAAAATTCATGGTTAAAAGCAGCCTTGGATTGGCTATGAGATAACTAGTCATTTGAGATCCTTTATTAGCTAAAAAAAAAATGTTTTTTTTCCCTTAGTTCCATTTTCAACGCTAAATATTTGCTGTTAAAGTTAGGGTTTCACAATATACAGAAAGGTTTTATTTTCTTCTAGAATGGAACCTAGGGTTTTGTAAGGGTGGAGGCACCCTGAGTGAGGATTTCTCCTTAAGGGGTCAGCGGCACATTGAGTCCTCTCTCTCCTACACACCCACTACAAGGAGTAAAGTTTGTCTTTATAAAGAATGAGTTCACACTCCTTCGGCATATAGCAAACAAAGGATTGAGAAGAAGATTGTTGTGAAATGAGCAAAAGTTTTGTTTTTGACAAGATTAAGGTAATTTAAATCTCTTTAGTTAGAATGTTTAAGTTCAGTTCTTGAAAACTTGAAGATCAAGTCTTGTTTATTCAGCCACCTATATGCTTTAAAAACATAATTGTTTCAATAGACAAAGATTACTATATAATGAACAATCTAAATTTAACCACATAAGCTATAACATAATGAAAAATAAAATATCAAAACAAATTAATGATCAATCGGACCACATTTAAGGTGGTCATCCACCCCTTGAGAGAGTGGTCGACTACCCCTTTATCCTCAAATGGGTGGTCTGTCACCCAAAAGTATTGTTGGGGTAAGCCAACCACCCTCTCACCAGTATGATTGACCACCGCAAGGGTGTTTAAAGGTAATCGGTCACTTTAACCATATTTGCACTCTCTCAAAGGGTTGGGTGGTCAGCTACTCTTTTGGGAGTGGTCGAACTACCTCAACCATCCGCTTAGGGTAGCCGACCACCTTCTCACCCCTAAGGGTATGGTTGGCTACCCCATGGGAGTGACTAGGGTAATCCAACCACTCCCTTAAAGTTGGTCAACTAGCCCTTGAAGGTTAGTCGGATCACCTTAACCATATATGTGCCCTCTCAAAAGGTAAAAGATGTGCCCTCTCAAAAGGTAAAAGGGTGGTCAGCCACTCATTTGGGAGTGGTTGAACTACCCCAATCATCTACTTAAGGTGACTAGTCACTCCCTTAAAGAGTAAGATAGTTGTGAACTACTTCCTTGAGTGGTCGACCACCCTAAGAGATTGATCTGACTACTCTTTTATTTTCTTTGTTTATTATTATTATTATTTTTCGTTCTTTTGAAGACTTACACAGCTCAATGTGATTCAAATGTTGTACAAGGAGGGCAAATATGAATAAACAAGTTCGTTCTGATTTTAAATGTTTACTTCCTAATATGACAATAAAATCATGTAGCATTTAATGATGATTTTCACTGCTACATTAATAAGTACGCAATTACGAGTATGTGTAACATTTTTCATCCAGTAAATCAAGGGACAACAAGAATCAACAAGAATTAACAGAATAACTCAATCAATTCTGAATATGATGCAAGAGGACCTCAACAAGATTGATCAAAGTTTACGTTTCATGCAAAGAATACTCTAAAGCAGGCACTGTATACAAATTATAATAAATGTTTATTGTGAAGCACTTATAAAATACACTATAATTTCAAAGTACCCTCCACTAGGAAGGAACTGAATACCATGAAATAGACATCAAGAAAGTTCACATTTCTCCTGTAACTGAACGGGTGCCAGTCACTACATTTGAAAATTTATGTTAACAAATGCTGATATTTTTAATGTCAAGGCTGATGAAAAGAGTTTACTCCTTGTTCATGGTGGTTAGTAACTGGTCGGCTAACAACAGGAATATCCAAGCTGCTTCCTTCAGTCTCAGGAGCAACTTCTCTAACATCAGCTATCCTTGCTTCTGTTGCCTGAATATCGCTCCATTCACTGTCTCCAACTGGCTGGAGGTTCACCTGATCTGCTGCCATGTGTACTACACTCTCCCGAGAGTCTGGGGTTGCCCTAGAAACACTGAGACATGCTTTATCCACATTCTCTTCTGACAAGTCTACATGCTTTGTCAGTGGAAGAGTATTATCAATATCCGAGCACGACTCAGTCCTCTCCTCAAAAACTTGCTTAGTATCAATATGATTTCTGTTGAGAGAAAAATATTAAATTTTGATCAGTTATTCTCAAAAAAATAACAACATATTTTTTATTTACATTTACATTAAAGTCTAATATTGCTGACTTAACTTTAACTGGAAATTTTAGGACCAAGAGCTGTCATCATGCAAGCCAAATATAACAGAGCCTTGAAGAAAAAGGGAGAAAAGAGGAGGGGAATATTTACAAGCTTGTCACATTATGTGCATTGTGGGGACTACTTCCAAAACAGATTGAAAAGGCATTATGTAGAGAGAAGAAACTGATCATTGCTTCAACATAAAACATAATTACTTTTTGCATAAATGTTTAAGAGCATGTTTGGGATTGCGTTGGAAAATAGAGCGTTTAAAGTTTTTTTAAAAAAAAAAAAAAAAAAAAAAAAAAAAAGCTTTTGAAAAAAAAAAAACAAAACTTTATTTTTAAACTTTTTCCAAAAGTACGTTTTCGAAATTTTTAGAATAAAAAAGTCAAAGAAATACTTTTAAAATTTGTTACCAAACATGCCAGCTTTTTGTTTGGCACACATTTTTAGGTACTAAAAGTACTTTTTAATCTTTCTAACGCAATTCCAAATAAGCTCCAAATTAATTTTGACTTTGAATTGATCTTGGGTTGGAAAATTCTTTGGTGGGAGTAAAACTGAATATCATATCCTGGAACACTGCATGAGGCATGAACACAAACTAAAAAAACTTGAAAAAGATAAGTCTTAATAAAATCAACATTTTCTATACTTCTACAGATGTTTTGGGCTTTGTGCATTTCTATTACCTATTAACTCCACTTTTATACCAATATGGACACACATTCTCTTCAAAAAAAAAAAAATCTTTTTCAGTTCTACCATTGCTTGATTAGTTTTCTAACATCACTGTACTTAGCCTTATCATATCTTTTTTCATGAAATAAAGGGCAGATGTCAAGCAAGAATGACAGACAGGGTTGATGCAGAATGATCCTGGAGTACTACATTGACTGCCAAAAAGGGTTAAGTTGCTACCTTTGGAGTTGCAATTGTAACTTATTTACGTATGCCAGAAGCTCTTGTTTTTCCTTCACAGCAGTTGACTCTTTCTGTGCAGCGTCCTTTATTCTAGCTTCAGCATCTGCATCTGCAACCCTGACCTTTTCCTCTGCTCTCACGACAGTTGCTTCTAATATAACAGCACGATCTCTGGCTTTTGCAAGCTCAGAACGCCACATATGTGCCTCCTGAACAGCAGAGTCTCTCTGTTTGATCAATTGATCTCTTTCTTTACTCAAGGCCATGACCTTTTGTTCGGACTCTCTTAGCTACAAGTATAAATGAAAGCCAAAACATACAAAGACAATTAGAAAGTGATATCTAAAATCACAACAGTATTTCAAATTCAGTAAAGTAGGATCAACTGATGGTGAAGGAAGATAATTCGGCAGCAGGAGATATACATGGCCATTAACAGAGGATTCTTTTTAAGTTGTTTACTCCATATCAGGTTGAACATTATCAATCAGACTATGCAATGAGCCATCAACCAAGTACCTTTAACATAAATGACTCCAGCTGCTTGTGTGAATCTCTTTTAAGACGCTCAATTTCTGCACATGCAATTCTCCTATGTTCATCCATTGTATGAGCTGCAGATGCAGCAGCCTCAGCAGCTTCGGCAGTTTCAGATAATTTATCTGCTATATCTTTTATTGTTGAATCCCGTGCACGAAGGTCCCGAGCCAAATTCTGCAGTTCCTCATCCTTTACTCGTAGTGTCTCCTACAAGATATACTTGCACACTCAGAGAACCAAATCTAGGTGAAATGAATGACCAAAAAGACTTGCAGGATTAGCAATGACATAAAAGGAAGAAGCTCAGCAAAAAAAATAAAAAATAAATTTAAAAATATAAAAAAAATAAAAAATAAAAAAACATAAAATGAATAAGAAGCCAAGCTGGTGGCAAGTGTCGACATGTCAAGCAGGCCAGCCTCAAACAAGTCCTTAAAGCATATAAAGTACCTTTCAGGAGCTAAACCAGCCAAATTTGGTTACCATGGTAAAACTAAAAACGATGGGAGCCAAACACCTCCCATTCATTTATTCAATTAGTATCGCAAGACAAAGTTAATATTGAAGGGAGGAAATATGCACAAACAAGAAGTCATATCACAAAGGCACTCTACAATAAACTCCTTAACAAAGCCAAACCAACAGTAATTGCAGCCATGAAACCCAGGATGACTCTACATACCATGATCGAAATTATAACAGGCAGGCCTCATTAGCACCTAACAATTACGCATATTTTCCCTTTGCTTTTACTTTCCAAACCAAACAACAAAAATTTATGAGATCAAACAGTTCTCTACAGCTATTCTCCTAGAAGTTATTGCTATTTCTTGTTAAAGTTGGCAGCCTAGCATTGTGCTTGTGGTGCAGTTGTTAGCTTCTTAACTTTACAGGAAGAAAAACAAGGTTCCATAAATATTTTATTCGTCCCCAAATAGATCAGATTTTATGTCTGAATTTCAAGAAATTAGGTTTCTCAGATAGCCATCTTTTTCGTTTTTTTTTTTTTTTTGATAACATAGGAGAACTTTACTCAAATTAATTGCATATCGCAAACGCATACACTGTACAACAATCCTCACCGTTAATCGAACTCCTTCGGGTAACTGACCCCACCCGTCAAAACCAATCACCAGGTAACCCAAGAGCTTTCACCCCTGACGGGCTAAGTAGTTTATCCTCATACCTAGGAGGCAATCTTTTTTGATTTTGATAATCATAAATCGTCCGGTAGATGGAAAAGACAAGACAAAATACTGAATTTTTTTGGACAATGAGCACAATGTATGTAACACCAGCAATTTCACCCCCTCCCCCCGCTTAAATTTCCAAACTTCTGTACTAATATAAGTACATCTCTTTCTCCAAAACCCTATCCTTTCTTGACCATTGAAATGTATGTACCCCTTTAATTTAGTTCTTGCCCAAGGGATGTTTTCAGTGATGCCACCCTTGGGGCAATACATAGACCATGATCCAGATTAGGTTGTGGTGGCGGAGATGTTTTTTGGTAAGTAATGTAATGCATATCAAAGAGTGCAATGGGGAACAACCCTAGGACACAAGAAGTATACAAGAGAACACCCAAGGATAAGAAGAAAAGAGTACAAAAATATCATTAAAACTAATCACTAAGGGAGCTAAAAATGCAGCTGTCCCAGTAAAGAGGGAAAAAAAGGACTTAAGCTCCTCCAACGTCCTTTCTTGGTTCGCTTGTGGTGGTGGAGATTGGGGAGATAGAGTTGTAATTATATAGATGATATGATATATTGATGTTGATAAATTTTTCTGTGACCCCTCCCATGGGAACAATAAGTAGGTGTGTGACCCTTCCTGCAGGGAAATACAGGACATGGCATTTTGGATTATAAATTCTTGTGATCATATACATAGTGACCATTATTCATATCTTTTGAGCTTCCATTCCTGCTTATATCAGAACTGAACTTGTTTCTGGATTTATCTTATATTTCTACATTGTGGCCCGATGAGACTATTGACTTGTTTATATAACTTGAATTCATGGATAAGCATTTTATTCTTACCTTAACATCATTCACTTTGCTCTTTATTCCACTAGTGATTTTGTAACTTGATTATTACTTCCATGTACAGTGTGTGATTTACTACTTACAGAGCTTTCAGCTCATTATATGTTGTTTTACCATTTTTTTTTATTAGTCGCTAGCATGCATATTTCACTTAGACAGTCTAGAGTGTTATCAGTCTTCACCTTTAGGTGGCCTATTGTTGGAATCTTTGATTGTCTTGTTATCCTCATAAATTTTGCTTAATTAGAGGCTTACTCTTTCTATTGGGTTTGTTTCTATTAGGAATTTTTAGTCTACAACTTATAATTACAAGTATGACTTGAACTCATCACTTTGAAGATCTTGATTTTCTGCATGAAGGGCTTTTTATGGCTGATATATTATGGAGACTCTATATTGAAACTTGGTTTGCAGATAATTTGATTTTAACGTTGGTCTAGCAAGTTTCTCTCACGTGACAAGCTCATCTTGGCACGTGAAGGAGCAGTCACTTCCTGAATTTTGAAATTCAAAACTTTTGGGTCATGACAATGTGTGTCTGTAAAAAAATTTGCACCAATTTAGATGTTCTAAATCATTCAATATTTAGTTCTATATGGCTATAAAAACTTGCATTATTTCTAGCAACTGAGAATTAAGAAGATATGAAGGCATTTATTAAGATAAGAGTAATTATTATTGGCACAAATAAGAAAGCAATGTGTGCAGTTGACCCTATACCTCTTGAGCCAATACAAAGGCATATTACTGACGTGTCTGAACTACTACAAATTTAGTTGTGCTTGTAGAAACATGGAGCAGACATTCTAGCTATGCCTCCTAGATTGTCCATCTATCTACTCCCAATGATCAGAGACAATCAAACAGTGGAAAATGCATTTAGAAGTGATATTTTTTTTTAAGAATTCATTTTTTTTCTAACATTTTTTTTATGAATGCAATTAGAAGTGATTATAAATGTACATTTCCAAGTTAGTCAAAAAATTAACAAAAAAATTGCAGGATATAAATCTGGCATAACTGCAGAAATGAGAAGATCATAGAACGCAATCTACAGACCTTAATATCAATTGAAGGCAATCACCATAAATTCGCTATTACTGAAGTAGCAATGCAATTAGAGTCCAATCTTTATAAAATGTATTAGGTGTGCAATTCATAATTGTAAGTTAGGACATTGTATCACTACTATAAAATTGAAAGTGAAAAGAAAAGATGGTTTACCCTCATGATTGCTATATCATCCATTGGACCATCACTTGTTTTATTCGTCACCATTCCTAAAGCATTTCTCAACGAAATCTGCATCGCTGATTCAAGTTCTTTAGAACATTCAAGGGCTATCGAATTGGCAGCAGCAACCACCGTTGCAACTGTTCCTAATTTTGGAGAACCATTCCCACTTAAGGAATTCACAGCCTCTTTATGGGCTCTCAGAACCAACTGTGTTGCTCTGAATGACAGAAGGCAATGAGAAAAGGAAACGTGAGTAGAGAAATCAACTGCAACAAATCTAATCATTGGAATATGTATTTGATAACTGGGGCAAGAATTAAAACCTAGAGAAGACAACCATCATAAGAAGATGATCATTTTATGCAAAGAACTCAATCTATGGACCAAAAAGCAACTATATAGAAGAGCTATAACAGTTCATTTTTTAAAGAGTAATGCTATATGCAAGACTCCTATCCCCCCCTCCTATGAGTAGCCCGGCGGAAAAGTGATTTTAAAGGCCACACACTTTTAGGGGGATAAGAGAGGGATAGAAGTCTTGCATATAGCATTACTCATTTTTAAAACTCAATCACCTTATTGATTTTCATTTAAGCATAACTCCAGTTTTTATCTGGTTAATTTTAGAGAAGCAGAATAAGTGTCAAAGAATCTTCAAGTAGCTAGGATAAGAGAATATTAGGTACAAAATACCACTCCGGTTGCACGACAGACTAAAGAACGTCTTCAATTAGAGCAACTCAAATCTAAATATTCAAAACCATTATGAGCATTAAAAAAATGTAAGGTACTCGTAAATTCTCTAAAAGAGTCCCCTCCAAGATGTTTGTAGTTGCATACATAAGGATAAGAAACAGTAGAACACAGAAAAGAGATATTTAGACAGTAGTCACCCACCAAATTCCCTTTTACAACCCAAATTTTGAACACAACCCACATCATGAGCATCTTTAGGGAGGAAAACTGAATCTGAAAAGCCATTGCTAGTTTCGCATTTCATGAGCTCACCAGGAAAAGCGCATAGCATCATCCATATTGATCACAAAAAAAAAAAAAATACTATTCTAGTGGATAGGTAACATACGTGCAAGTATTAGTAGTGAGATTGTAGATCTTTTTTTGATTCATTGTGTAGTGGCGATGAGTAGTGGTCTTCTTGTCTTCTGTCTTTTAGAGTCCATTAAGCGATGCCCAAGAAGGTGATGGATGTGCTCTTTTGGTGGAAAGGTTTCAAGGGAGTGTTCGCATTTGGAATGCTGCCCCTTTTTGCTTAATTTGGACAATTTGGAGGGAAAGAAATAATTGCATGTTTAGCAGTATTCAGTAGAAACCAGTGTTCCTAAGATCATTGTTTGAGTGGTCGTGCACTTGGCACCACTTCTATGATTTCTTTTGTAGATTTTATACCTTTCACTTAATTATTTATGAGAGCTTTGTACACATCATGTGTACACAAGGTTTATTCTTTCCTTTTCTAATAATTTTTCGATACTAACTGAAAAAATAGAGCTGTGGTGGTGCTTGAGAGTTTGTAAAATCTCTATCTAAATGACAGAAGTCAACAATGTCTTCAGCATTAAGTATATTTGCACTCGACTTGCACAAAAAAACATGCATGTGTGCAAGGACATGAAAGGAAATAAATAGCCTTCAATCAAATTCAAACCATGATCCTTGAATATAAGTCTGCTTAAAATTCAATCAATTTGCTAATATACATCTGCAGGCTATGGAAATTCTAGGATAAACCATTATACAGTCTCTTGAACTGTGAAGCCGACCTCGCAATAGCTAACCATCTCAAATGACCAAAAAAAAAAAAAAAAAGGTGCATTGTTTGAACGAAAAGAACAACTTCTTTTTCACAAAAGAAAACAAAAGAAACCTGGCCAGTAGTGAAGCTTGAAGTTCACAAACCCATATTTCTTTCCAGATTATCTCTAATACATTCATTACAAAGTTTTCAACCTAAACCGACAAGATACTTCTTGAATAACCTAGAAAATGTATAAGCTGGAACAAGACTTCTCCAAACTTCTCATAAATGGATAACAGATGCACAGAAGAAACACGACATACAGAAAACTCGTATAATCATAGAAAGCCATCAGAACAAAATCATATTCTGCAACACGCAGCAAAAGCAAATATCCAGATAACTTACTGTAAAGTTGAAACCCAAGCTCTAGCTGCACCAGGAGTCTCTGCACAAAGAAAGTAGTCTTTTTTCTGTGGGGTCCCAATATCTAAATATTATAGTTAAGAAGCACGCATGTTGGCAATTCCAGTCCAACTACAAAAGGATCCTTTCAATTGAACTCAGAAGATAGAAACGTAAGTATTTTCTACATTGCAGGAAAAACAATTAAGAAATGGTAAACGTGGATACATAAACAGCAGCCATCATACTTTGGTAGTCCACTAAAGCACATAAAAAAATGCATTAGTAATGTCTTTAAAGCGAAAACCCACTTCGATAAACTAGTAGCTGAGAAGGTAATAATGCAAGCTTATTCAGAAACACATCAATCTTACTGGAAGTTGACAGGAGATACGGTAATGGTGCTATTTGCATCAAATAAAATGGTTCCCTTGACAGATGGCTCATTTCTCCGAATCCTAAAGCACAAACAAACAACACAAAATATCAAAGATCAAAATCGTTCTACAAAGCAAAGCAACGCCAGGGAAAAAAGAAATGCAAAACATATACTAACTTGTACTCCATTCTCCCAGTCGTCGGGTCCAAGATTACCCACCGCTCATTCCATTTCCTCAGCTGCATAGAATTATTCCTATGTCAGTTTGTACTGATTCTAGTCAACTGCTCTGATTCTTATCTACCCACTAGAGCCAACCAATTCCCTTCTTTTTTTTTTCTTTATAAGTAATCAAAATATCGAAAAACACAACCCGGGTACAGAAGAAAATGTACGAGTCCACGAGAGAAACGCCTAGCTAGAATTAGAATGGGTAAATTCTGAATTGACCAAAAGAAACTACAATTTCTCAAGCTAATATTGAAAGCAGAACGTAACCCTGAATTCAACGAAAATCAAATCACCAACAACCAATTAAATTTGGATAGACGGAGAAAGAGGATCGTACGGTCTCGGATCGCTTCAGAAGTGGGCCCTGCAGCAAGTTCCTGCCGGAACCGGACGCCAACTGCCGCTTGATCTTCTCCAAGCTATTCTCTGCATCCCCAGCACTCTGCTCCATTCCCAAATTCATAGTTTACACAACTTGCATAATTATCAATTTCACATATACTTGTAGAATATATATATATATATATATATTAGAGACAGAGGAGGGTTGACAGACTAACCGGGGGAGCGCCATTGGAGGCCATGATGGGAGTAGGGAGAAGAGGGATTGCAAATGAATTTTGCTTCCTTGCAGGGAGCAATGTGCAAATCGTGAGGGGTTTTTTGTGATCTCGTCTAAGCTGGGGCTGGTAGGTTTATTACAAAGACTAGCAGGTGGTGGTTTTAATTAATATATTAGAAAATAAAATTAAGAAAAGGAAATATATATATATATAGGAAGTGAAAAGGAAATATAATATTGAAGTCTATTGTTATGGTCGAGTTTGTGATTTTTGGTTTGGGTGGTGGGTGCCATGGTTTTCATTTTTTGGATTTATTTTTTGTTGGAAAAATAAGAAAAAAATTTCATTAGGAGCCCATACACACAAAACATCTTGAACATCAAATTTTTTTTTTTTTTTTATTTAATCTCGATCAAATCAAATAACAAAAAATCAATAATTTGTCTCCAAAAAATATTTTGTTCATGGGGATGTTATAAATACATTCATTCACAAGTGGATGACCCCTATCATTCCTTATATTCGTTGGGATAATGTATGTGAGTTTACATCTTACACATTCTATTAAATGTTTCATGTCAATTGGGATTGACGATTGCTAGGTTTTGTGTTGACTCATGTAGCGTCTAAAACATGGTTTATGTTTATTTGAAACGTGTAGTTATGCACTTAAGTTTACATGAAAGAGAGTAAAAGAATTCTTCAAGAAGACAAATACTGCAACTAATGTCCAGTCTTAGCATTTTTGATGTCCAAACATGAGGGACTCCAAAAAGCACATATTCCTTGTGATGTTTGGGACATGGTCAATATTGAAGACCGATGTTTGGACATGGTTGGTGATGTATGGACATGAAGAGTTTTAATGAGTACATGTACCCTGAGCTGTCAAGACGTGACTGTAGATATGCCTAAATCATAAGGCATCACTAAAAGTGATGATTGGGCATGGAGGACACATGTTCAGACATGGTGGAGAATAGAGAATACATGTTCCCTTGCATGTAGACTATTGCTCAAACATGAGCGACTAATTAGGCGTGAAATCGTAATTATGTTCTAACATAGTTTTTACATAGCTTTTAAAAGATTACTTATGCCCATTATCTCAGTCACTCAACACGAATTTCCAGAGAACCTAGGAGGAGTCGAAAAAATTTTTGGTGTACCAAGTATCTTGATTGTGTTGATACACAAGATACATTAGGGTTGTGAGACAATAAGTTTTTTGTGTGTTGAATGCTATTGAAATTTGTGATAAAACCACGGTGTTGTTGCATATTTGTTTATCAACAAGAAGTCTATTGGTGGGTCCATAAGGAGACTGCTAGAAGTATGACCACTAAAAAGTTGAAGCCAACTGAGGAGGTAGGAAGGTGAATGAGGAGCTCTCCTAGGCACATAATCTTAGCATTATAGGGTTATAAGTGTCTTTGTTGGTGTACTATTCTTCATAGTAGACTCTTGGGTTTAGCTGCTCCGAAAAGATTTTCCTTTGAGGTGTAACTATTTGTCAACAAATTGTTGTGTTGAGGATTGTTGGTGTTTGTATCATTTGTGGTTTGATGATTATTTGATTGTAGTATTTTTAATTTGATATTATAAATTGTTGTAATAATGTTATCCGTAATTTTTGTGGTCTAAATTGTACTTCTCAATATTGAACATCCTACACTTTAAATGATTTAGCTCACTTATTTATTAAACGACTTTAGTATACAAACGAACAAAAAATGAAACTACAAGCTCACCTCCAATAACAAATGTACCAAAACATCTAAATATAAAACTTTGGGGAAACTTCACTTTCCCCCTTAAATTGGCATGCCTTTTGCAAAGACTCCCCCTGTTGTGACAAAATTTAATACTCGCAAGTGCACGAATCGTTTGCAGTTAATGTATTGCAAGTGCAAGGTCGATCCCATAGGAAATTGTGTTTTTGAAAACAGAATTTATGACTAAACCAATTTAACCTTAACCTAGTTCCAAAAGTTGAAAGGTTGTTTTTGTGAGTGAAAAATCAAAAGCATAAATAGAATTAAGTGAAATTAATCAAGTAAAGAAGCACTAAGGTGTCAGAATCCGCACTCACAAATTCATAGCAACATATTTTTATGATCAATAATATTTCTCAAAGTTCTCACAATAAAATCTTAAGTATGTTTTACTCAGTGGCGGAGCCAGCATTTTGGGTCAGGGGGGTCAATATAATCAAAAATTAAATAAAAATATTAACAAAATATAATTATTGCAATAAGTAATTCAACGAAACTAAATTATTATTTAAAACATATAATGTAACATACAATTTATTGTGTCACGCCTATTGTTAATTTATTCAGTTGTCCTCGACGAGTCTTTATACCTTGAAATCGCTGCATGATTTTTTTCATTACTGATAATCTTGAATATATCCTTCTCAATATACGTGACCAGAAAATCATTCATCCATTGATCTACCATTATGTTATGTAAACGATTTTTAACAATATTCATTGCTGAAAATGCTCTTTCAACAGTTGAAACGCAAAATTAATGACAATGTCACCAATGAATACACCAATGGATACATGATATTTTTCTTCATCTCTCTTCTCAGCAAGTTGTCCAATTCCTTTGAGTGGTGCAAATTCATCACTAGAACGCATGTCAATGATATATGTTTCAAGTTGGTCGTTCAAGGTAATAAGTTGAACTACTGAAAAATCATTCGGATAAAATTGAGCAAGACGAAGTAATTTCTCCTTATTAAATGCAGCAAATGAGTCACCTAGACTTAAGCACGCAACACAAAGTAATAATTCAGAATTTGCATCATTAAAGCCACTATTAAGTTCTTGGAATTGCATGTCTATAATAGTATAATAAAGCTCTACACAATAATGATGTGAATTTTTAATGCTTGGAGCTTTTCGTCGTGATCGAGGTTGGTACAAATCATCCATATTGGGAACAACAATGTTGTTTTTGGTACAAAAAAACAAAAACTTCTTCCAATAAAGAGTTTCACACATCTTCTCTCATAGCCTGTAAACGCTGCTTTGAAACTTTAACCAACTTCATCGCATTCAGAATATCTTGATCTTTTCTTTGTAATGCTTGAGATAACTCATTTGTAATTCCTAAAACACTTTTCATCAAATGTAAATTGAAAGCAAATTCAAAAGTCTGGAACGATTGAATTAGTATATTTGCTTCTATTCTCTGTTCAGAATATAAACCATCTTCCACAATATCTTTAATCGCTTCAAAGACAGAAGAAAACATAAGAATACGATTAATAATTGCACCATAATGAGAACTCCAACGCGTTTCTCTAGGTCTCTTTAGATTAATTTCTTGATTCAAGCCACGACCAGTAGAAATTTCATTATTTCGTAGTGCTTCCACAACTTCAGCAATTCGTTTTTCACGAAGTGCATCACGACGTTTGCATGATGCTCCAATAACATTAAAAACACTATTAACCAAGCTTAAAAAGTTGCAATTTGGATGTGATTTTTAGCAACAGCAACTAAAATCAGTTGAAGTTAATGTGCAAGCAATGAACATAATAGGCAGATGAGTTATCATTCAAAATAAATGTTTGGGAAAACTTTAGAAAACCCCCATGAATTTCTAGCCGTTTTGACATACCCTTCCTGAATTTTCAAAACTCTCACTTAAGCCCTCTAAACTTTAGTTTTCTCTCACTTTGGACCCTTTTAACGTTAAAGTCAAACAATTTGACTTTTTATACCCATTTTACGCTCCCCCAAAACTACGTTGTTTTGTGTCCTAAAACTACAACACCTACCCAGCCCAAAACGACGTCGTTTTAGGCATTAATTTTTTTAAAAAATAAATAAATAAAAGCAAAATAAAAAAAATAAAAACGAAATCGGGGGTGGCTCCAGCCACCCCCTGGCCGATCTGGGGGTGGTTCAACCACCCCCATGGCCAAAAAAAAAAAAAACAACAACAACAAAAGGATGGGGTGCTTTTAGGTGGCGGGATACCCAAATGAGGGGTGGTCGCGGCAGAAATTGGCTCAGCCACCCCTTTGGCCACAAAATGGGGTGGCCCGGCCACCCCATTTTGGCCCCCGATTTCAGGTTTTTTTTTTTTTTTTTTAATATTATGCTCAAAACGACGTCGTTTTAGGTTGGGTGGCTCAAAACGACGTCGTTTTGGGTTGGGTGGTGATGTAGTTTTGAAGCCCAAAACGGTGTAGTTTTGGAGTCCAAAACGACGTAGTTTTGGTTGAGGGTAAAATTGGTATAAAAAGTTAAAAGGGTCCAAAGTGAGAGAAAACCAAAGTTCAAGGGGCCTAAGTGACAGTTTTGGAAATTCAGGGAGGTATGTCAAAACAGCTGGAAGTTCAGGAGGGCTTTCTGAAGTTTCCCCTAAATGTTTTAAGTCCATTCAACTCACTTCGCATATTGCTAGCTCCATCGTATCCTTGTCCTCGCAATCTGCTAATACTTAAATGATGCTTGCTAAGTACTGACTCAATTGTCATCTTCAATACTACAGCTATAGTATTGCTAACATATGTAATGCCTAAAAAACATTCAATCACATGCTCCCACTTATCAACATAATGCAAAACTATTGCCAATTGTTCTTTGACAGATATATCACAAGATTCATCAACTAAGATAACAAATGACGAGTCTCCAAGATCTTTTAGAATAGCATTTAGAGTTTCATTTGCTGCAACATTTGCTATTTCTTTTTGAATGTCTAGGGCGGTCATTTGATGATTTTCAAGAGCATTTTCTAAGACAACCTTGTCAATTTCTTCATTATGTTTCGCAAGAAACTGCAACAATTCACAGAAATTTCCTTGATTACTTGAGTCTTTAGATTCATCATGGCCACAAAATGCTAATCCTTGTTGCTGTAAAAAGCGAATACAATCAATTGATGCATCAAACGAGTTCTATATTTTTTTTTCTTCTTATTTGATTGCTTATCAAAAAAATGTTAGAATGTTTTGTTTCTGATTTAACAAAGCTACACATCTTTGTCTAGCTTAATTATGTGTACTATTATTAGCCCCCACATGACTCTGTAATTTATCTTTCTTCTTCCAATTTCTAAACCCTTCAGTAACAAATGAGTTTCCCCCTGCTTGATTTCCAGTGTATGGTTTGAAGAGATAACAATATAAGCAATACGCATCATCTTCTGAAATGATGTATTCCAACCAATCATATTCTTTGAACCATGCTGGATTAAGACAACGCCATGTTTTTTCAAATTCTATTTTTGGAAAATTATGGTTAACTGGTTGGAAAGCGTTTTTTTTTAAAAAATATGTTATTCAGATTTGGTCTCTATCATTAATATGATAATCATAAATTTTTTATTTTTCCTTAATCAATGATCTATTGGCAAATTTACTAAATCTACTTCGACACAAGCTCGTTTAGAGTTTGATTGGAGCTCAATGGAAACATTGTTGTTCTCCATAGAATGTTTTGTTTCTAATTTAACAAAGCTTCACATCTTCGTCGAGCTTGATTATGTGTACTATTATTAACCCCCACATGACTCTGTAATTTCTCTTTCTTCTTCCAATTTCTAAACCCTTCAATAACAAACGAGTTTCCCCCTGCTTGATTTCTAGTGTATGGTTTGAAGAGATAACAATATAAGCAATACGCAACATCTTCTGAAATGATGAATTCCAACCAATCATATTCTTTGAACCATGCTGGATTAAGACAACACCATGTTTTTTCAAATTCTATTTTTGGAAAATCATGGTTAACTGGTTGGAAAACTTTTTTTTTTTTTTTTGTAAATATATTATTCGGATTTGTTCTCTATCATTAATATGATAATCATAAATTTTTTTTCCTTAAGCAATGATCTATTGGCAAATTTGTTAAATCTACTTCGACACGAGCTTGTTTAAAATTTGATTGGAACTCAATGGAATAATTGTTGTTCTCCATATTCTTAGGTAACTACAATATATATTTCATACAATTATGATATATAACAAAAACTATATATATATAAAAGACCAATCTAAATATAAAATAAAGAGACATTTTTTTAATTTAATAATAAATTGAAAAATAAATTAATATAAAATTTTGATTACATACCTGAAACTTTTCGAGAAAGAGAAATTGCCAGAAAAAGATGTGACTTTTTGTTCAATTGCATGTACATGCCTTTTCACCGTATTTGAATTGTTGATTGTCTTGAAGAAGAAAAAATTGACCAATTATGAGGACAAAGGGATTTAACAATTTGCAGTTCAATTTTGAAAGTAATGAACCACAAATTACTTTTAAAACTACTCACTGATGCTTCCCTTCGCACTATTTATATATAGGTTAAGTAGTGAAGTCCTACAAGAATTTCACTAATGCTTAACTTCTTTCTTTTCTTTTTTTGTATTGTTATTTATTTTTTTTTTATGGTAAGAAATTAACTATCAAGACTTAGTCAACGTGTAAACCTAGCCTCCTAGGTAACTTAACCCCTTTACCCTTCACACTCGGTGCTTAAGTTGGCATATAGATGTCTTTTTTTAAAAAAAAAAAAATTATGATGAGTTTGTCAGCCGTGATAAGGTAGTATTACTAAAACGCACCCTTTGTATTTAGTTAAACGAATCGTTTTGGGTTAAAAAAAAAAAAAAAAAAAAAAGACTCTTGAAGTACACGTAGTTGTCTTCTTCCTTAAGAAATATCTAGAAGACTGGATTTGAAATTCTGAAACTGCCATGAGCCAGAAACTGTGATAAAACTAAAGACACCCATTACTAAATCATGCCGGTCCTCCTAAACATCTTTTTCTAGTAAATCTAAGGGTGGGCAACTAGGAGTGAAGGAATAATTGAATTTTTTTTTTTTATTGGGGGGGGACATTTGACCCCTCTTACTTATGATCAAAACCAACTTATGTATCCATTCTTTATACAAATCACAAAAGAGATCCAATTTAAATCAAATCATCAAGTGTATCCATAAATCACAAAAGATATCCAATTTAAATCAAAACATTAATTGTAGAATAAATCACAAGGGATATCCAATTTTTTAACAAAGAAAACCAAACAATCAATTATGTGAAATTATCTCAAATCATTAAATGTATCCTTGAATCACAAGAGATATCCAAGAATCATTCCACAAAATTGAGTTAAAGTAAAACAATTAGAATATCAAACTCAATAAAATTGGAAAATATTACATCACATGAGAATAATGTTGCTAATCATAAGTGAGGCTTCATCATCAACCTTAGTTGAGAGTTTAGCCTCTCATGGAATTGAAATCTAAAACAAAAGTAATAGAATCCAAGGAGAGTTGAGAAGCTTACAAATTAAAAACTCCAAAGTTGAGAACACCAAAAGGTAGGAAGACCATAAACTCTCCTTTCTACTATGAAATTCCGTACTCTATAGCCTCATACAAAATTCTATGAAGTCTATTCTATTTATAGGGCTTTAACTAGGGTTTTCAGGGCTTTTTTACCTAATTTCAGCCCCAATTCAGACGAGGGCACTCGATCACACTCGGGCATGCTTAACTTCTCCTGCGGCGCAGGTGTGCTCGGGCGTTGGGGCTTGTCTTGGGTGTGTCTGCAATCGATCATTGCTATGCTAGGCTTGAGCGCAGATGCGCTCGAGCGTAGAGTGTTGTGCTCGATCCCACGTCTGTTGGCAGCTTTTCTCCAAATCTTGCATTTTTCACTTTAAATTCGTCATTTTCCCTTAGCAACCTGCAAAACCCTTAAAACCACAAAACTAGCACAAGACATTAGATTATAACATAGCTAAAAGATTAACCAGTGTAAATTAGGGGGCTCAAATATGTAATATTTGGCACTCATCAAACACCCCCAAACTTACATTTTGCTAGTCCCTTAGCACAACAAAACTAAAAATAAAATGAAAGCACTAAACACAAACCCTCTTTCGTGGGAGAGACGATTGCATTTAGCATATACAACAAGCCTTTTAAACTCCTAGACATCCTTAGTGGGCAAGCGAAGTCTCGTGAGGGTTTAACAAGAATAATACCCACAAACATTGTAGCACTATGTTGTTGAAAATAATGAAATTTCACACAAACAATGGTTCTTATTCATGAGCAAGCTTAAAAAGACAAACATCATCATCACAATCATTAGGGCATCCAAAATCAAATAACTCATAAATGGGCAGTTAAAACATCACATGTTTCAATAGGTACAAAGTTAAAATAGCATACAATTATGAGGCTTCAATTTAATCTCAAAACAAGTACCTCTATATTGTTGAAAAGAATGAAATTTCACACAAACAATGGTTCTTATTCATGAGCAAGCTTAAAAAGACAAACATCATCATCACAATCATTAGGGCATCCAAAATCAAATAACTCATAAATGGGTAGTTAAAACATCACATGTTTCGATAGGTACAAAGTTAAAATAGCATATAATCATGAGGCTTCAATTTAATCTCAAAACAAGTACCTCAAAATTCGTAGGAATCTCTATCAAATGAAACAACCAAGGCAAGATCTGCATTTTTTTTTTTTTTTGTCGGCTGTGCAATGCTCAGCTCCCTTAAACTTTCTAATTAACTCATGTAAACTCCCAAGCCAGATGGCTTTATGGCACAAGATGTAGAAACATCCCTAAGGGCTTATAAACTCAAGTCAAAAAGGCTACAAAGCCAAGCTAGCTATACCATCAACCAAACTAAACTTCACACCTTTTTACGCAATCACTCACTGCTTAATGAGGCAAGAGGTCCAATTACTCAGTGAAAAAACTCAAAATGGTCTTTTTTTTTTTTTTTCTTTGTAAGTTAGGGTTATTCATCAATAGGTCATCCAACAAATCTCTAGATAAACATGATTAAGCTCAAATTAAGACCTCACAGACTACATGCTAATGTGCTCATGATAATTCAACTCAAAATAAGTGAAGTCTCTTTTGCCCAAAAATAAGTCAAAAGACTCAGATTCCTAATGAAATGATCATGTGTTCAACACTTTAAGCCAATGAAAAACAAACCATAGTTATAGTTTAACTCAAACTTGACAACAACATAGAACAATATATAACAATATATATATATTGGAGCAAACAGACAACGTGTCTTTCCACACCCTCAAACTTGAATTATACATTGTCCTCAATGTGTAGTATAGAAATACATTACCAGAAGGAATGAGACATCTGAGTGTGCAAAATGCCATGGCGTCCCCCAAACTTAAACACCAAAACAACTATAAAAAACTAACAGTAATATTTTCTCACAGAAACAAGCATTAAAAGATTAATTGTTGTCGGAAACAAAAATAAAATAACGAAAAATAAAATGAAAAAGGAAAGAAAGAAAATGTGTGGAAAATAAAATGAAAAAGAAAATTTACTGTACTTTCCCCGATCATTCGGATGTTCAACCAATCCCTTTCACCATTTCTTCTTTTGAATTTCATAGCATTTTGGAAGGATATTTTGCCATCTTAGGTAGCCAACCTGCTTGCTTCGACGGATCTTCTTAGGAAGAAGATTCCCAAATTTGCACGCTTGTGTGCATAAGTCCTTGAAGATCTTGACATAAGATGGCTTTTTGAAACATTGAAGAGCTGAAGCTTTGGGTTCATGATGTGTCTCAATAGGGACTATGAACAAGGAAGGAGCTTTAGCAATTACTTCCTTGTCGTCGAATAGATTATGATCTGCTGGAGGCTCAACTTGCTCCTCTTTTTCTTCCTCCTCATTGTTATCAACAATTTCCTCACTCCCAAGTGTTGTGGTGGTTTGGACGTGCTCATGATAAGAATTGCTAGAATCATCCTCAGCAATCATGTAATGTCCTCTAGCCATCAGCTGACT
>NC_081545.1:19553482-19605999 GCF_901000735.1 Corylus avellana | reverse complement strand
TATGCTCATTCCATCTAAGCTAAGAATTTGAGTTCCCTTAACACCAAACAAAACTATGTAATATCTGATAAAGCACCTATCTTTGATTGACTAAATATTCTTACATGTGTTTGGTGTATTTTGTGGAAAGTCTATTTTGTGGACTAAATAGTTAATTTGTGAACATGATCCAATATTAAAATGTATTTTGTGGATCTACTAGTTAGTTTGTGAACACAGTCCAATATTTGAATGTAGTTAGAACAATTAACAAGCAAGTCTATTTTGTGGTGATATAGTTGGAATATATTTTTGATATACTACCTAATAGAGAGTACATTACATGAAATTAGAAATTACAAGCTACCAAGTAAGTTTAACATTAGAATAAAGAGTAACATAACATAGAGAGTAATATTACATGACTGTTAGAAATACGACGTTTGAAAAATATAAGCGTTGTAAAATATGACTATTATAAAGTACAACCATTTCAAAAATATTACGCTTACAAAATGATCGTTTGAAAAATAATGACCATTGGAAAATCATTGGGTTAAAAAAAATAAAGAAAGAAATTCAATTTTTAGAAAAGAACTAAAGATACAATCACTAAAGAATAAATAAAAAATATTTAAATGATATATAGATAAAAAATAGTTAATCGGATCTAGGGATCTTTTAAAAACCCCTTACCTAAACTAGATAAAGTGAATTTTGGCTATTCATTTTGCATATAGATTTGCATCAACCAATGAGAATTCTTTTAAGAGCTTGTTTATGATTGCGTTTGAGAAATAGAGCTTTTAAGTAAAAAAAAAAGCTTTTGGGCAAAAGCTTCATTTTTAAGCTTTTGCCAAAAGTGCATTTGTGCCATTCTTAGGCTTTTTGGACCCTTAAGTACGCTTTTAATTTTTTTTACCAAATGAGTACTCTTTTCTTCGTACGGAGTTTTTTAGTGTTAAAAGTTCTTTTAGGCTCCTCAAACGCAATCCCAAACAGACTTTAAGTAGTTTGACATTGTTTTTGGGTAACTTTTTTTTGCTTTTTAGACATTAACATAAAAATCAAAATAAAAATCGTTCATATAATATAATACTCAAAACTATTTTAACCCGAGCTAAATATTACCAAAAAAAAAAAAAAAAAAAAATCCTCGAAAACAGTTTTGTCTAGCTGAGTTTTCCCCCAAAAAAATAGTTTTACATTAACGTGAAAAAAAGAGAAGAAAATGGCTTAGCTGTGACGGCCATTCCCTTTCCCGGTTCTTTTTTGAAACCCCCTTGCTACCCCCGAAAACCCTAGTCCATTTCCACGACCACCAACTCTGATCCATATCCATCTGCAATCTCCGGCTTCTGAGGATTATCGACCACCGCAGAGAACCAACCTTTAGCTCTCTCTCACATACACCCACTTCCTTTACAAGCGCACAGAGAGAGAGAGAGAGAGAGAGAGAGAGAGAGACAGTGAGAGAGTGCTACAATGGCAGGGATTGTGAAACCGCCCGGCGCGTTCGCAATCACGCCGCACAAAGTCTCGGTCTGCATACTTCTTCAGATCTACGTTCCGTCGTCGCAAATGTCGGTGCCGTTCCCGTTCTCCTCCGTTGCTCAGCACAACCGCCTGGGCTTGTTCCTCTTGGCCCTGACCAAGGTACTCACTCTCAATGTGCTGCAATTTGTCTTTAACTTAGTTCAATTTTTTCTTTTAATCTATTGGCCCTGCTATTTGACCCCGCTGGATAGCTCAGAGTATGCGGAAAAGGTTATAGAAAATCTTTAAAGTTGTTTGATGTTGATTTTTCTCGTTTGTTTTCCTATCCTTGCAGTCATGCGATGATATTTTTGAGCCGAAACTGGATGAACTCATATGTCAATTGAGGGAAGTTTGCGGCTCATCAAATCTTTGGTTTATTGATCATCTAACGAGTAGGCTATCGGCTCTGTCATTGGCTGATGATTTGTTTAACTTCTTCACTGATGTGCGAGGTGGGTTGGTCGCCATCATTACTGCATCTTTTCTTTGTTTCTTCTTCATATCCTTCTCATTTTTCGTGTCTTTTTTTCTTTGGCTTCTTTGTTTGCATAATAAATTTTGGTATGATGTTGTTTAGGGATCCTTGGGGGCTCCGAAGCTGGTGTTCTGGAAGATGATCAATTTATTTTGGAGCCAAGTAGCAACCTGGGGATGTTTCTGCGTCGCTGTATACTTGCCTTCAATCTGTTATCTTTTGAGGTACTATGTTTCCAATAATGTCTTGATAGCTATTGTGGAAGGACCTCATAAGTTTCAACCGTTATTTTCTCAGTATCATTGTTGGTTTGCCGTACATGAAAGATCAATTTCTTTTGAAGTTTCATTTTTAATTCTCTACCATGGTCCTACTATATTGCTTGTTACAACTGCTGTGTGCTTGCCTACTATAATTCATGTCTGATTTCTTATTCACTGATTTACATGATGGCATTCACCAAAGGCACCTTCCTTGCTCCACTCCCTTTCTGACCAGGAATGGAACTTATGTGAAAGTTGTTCCTCGCTCTTACTTAACACTTTAATTGCCATAAATTTTAAGTATGGTAATTGTAACTATCTTTTTAGACCATGTATATTGGCTCTGCTGTTAGATTGTTCTCTTGCATGTATTACTTGCTCCCTTCTAGTCACACACAGTGATCTTAGAAGTTCAAAAAATGCTTAGAACTTGATGTTGGTTTTGATTATAGCTGCAAAATGTGTATGTTCCTGTCTAGTAAGTACTAGTTGAAAGTAGATGGGCTGGGTGGAAGAAGAAAAACTTAATCACAAGCAGGGGTTGGGGGAGGCGAATCTTATTTTACAATGCCTTAACTAGTTTGCCAATGTATTTGATGTCTCTTTTTTAAGATTCTTTTCTTTGTTGCAGATAGATTCATGTAGGAGTAATTTTATCTAGTTTTGCCAATTTATTGTCTCCTTTTCTGATTCTTGTGTCTGTTGCAGGTAGTATTCTGGAGGGATACAAGGTCATATAACGATAGAAAATTTATAGGGAAGAAATATTGATTATTTGCTTGTAAATTACAACAAGATTTTCCCCAAATAATTTTGATTATTAAGAAAAGTATTATGCTTTCTTCGGGTCTTCTCAATCCAAACCCTACTTAAGTTTGGGAAATTAAGGCCAAGTTTATGCATAGAGAGGGTTGTTTCTGTATTAACCTTCTGGGTTGTAGTCAAGTTGCGAGGACTTATTCATTGCCTGTCAATTTTCTAGCTCCTCCCAATGACTCTTCACAATAGTATTCACTTAGAAGCTTCTCCTTTGTATTTGATGAGAAATACCTTTTTGTACACTTGTATCTGGCAAACTAGATGCTTTTCTTTCAATTTTTATTTTCTTCAGATTATGCTGTAATTTGGAAGTTTAGGTGCTTTTGAAGTCGAAGCTTTTACAGTGTCAATATTCTAAGAAATTTAATCCTGGTGATCTGCCTGAGGACACCAAAAATGCATTGTTTCTAGGCATATGCATTATAGCAAGTGTAGAAGAAGTGACCGCTAGCTTAACTAGTTAAGTTTCTCACTATTTTATCAAAGACCTGAGATAAATTCCCCCAATTGGATTTAGGCAATGAGAGCCTCTACCTTTGGTTTGGTAGCACATGGTCCCATCCCGCCTCCAATGGGTGTAAACAACCCCTCCTCCCCACCAAGTATATCATGTAAAGCTTCAGACTGATGCTACACTAATTTACCTTAAGGTTCAACTTTTCTTTTTCAACCTAGGAAACAGAAATAAGCATGCTACACACACTCAAAATAATAGTTTAGGTAAATTTGTCATATGCAAATCATTAGTTATTAGTGGTGTGCACTTCTCCTAATCGGTGGAGTTGACAGGAATCCTATCATTGCTGTTCTGTCACTTCAACAGCCATGTTCGTACTATTTGTAAAACCTGCTCATGCTAATAATATGCTCTCCATTTCTGAAGTAACAACTTTTAATTTTACAAATTTCCTCTAGAAGTCTTCTATATCAAATACATAAGGGTATCACTTATTCATAATAGTTGTACAGATGACTCTTTGTCCCTCCTTGCTTAATTCAAATGAAAGATAGTCACTTTTTCAGTTTTTATCACAGGATGACTTACCTGTTGCCATACATATATAGCAAACATGTCTAACTGCCTTCTGCATCGAATGCTTCAAACCCATTTGATAGTATTGAAATTCTGATCCATTATTTTTTATAGATTCTATGGAACTGCTTTGCACGGGTTCAGTTTCTGTATTAATTTGAGGTTGGATGCAAAAGTTTTAAAATCATGGGTCAAGAGCTAAAGCCATTAATATTTGATTGTGAACCTTGCACATATCTTTTCCAGCTCTCTAAGATATTCAGAAATTATGGCACCTCTGTGCTTGCCTCTTTTTTTTTGTTTGTTTGTTTGTTTGTTTTCCCTTTTGTTTTAGTTGTTGTAGCTTTAGTTTTTATTGGAAAAAGAGAAGATTAAACAGATGTTTTGCTGTCTTATTTCACTAGTAGAAAATAATTTTTCCTACTTCTAACTTGCAGGGTGTATGCCATCTTTTGACCAATACAGGGATATACTATAAGGAAGCCCTCTCAAGTTGTCCTTCTTATGAGGCAACTTGTGTAGAAGATTCCAGTATCAATTCAGAGGCATTTCTAGAATATGAAAACATGGACCTGGAGAATTTTGTTTTTGAAAAAGTGACTGAAGAAATTGAAGCAAGAAAATGGGCCAGTGAAAGAGTTCCTTTTCATCTTCATGCGCCAAAAGCACTTTTTGGGTTGGTTGAAGGTACAAGCACCAAACCTTTGTTTTTTTGTGAAGCACGTGCAGAAAGCACTTATGTTAGCTGCCTTTGAAATGAAGAAAGGTACCTTCAATGGAGGACTGTTGCTCTACACCCTAAGTGATGGAGATATCCTCCGACTTATATGTTGACCTGGAACGCATATGGACTAGCTGATTAAGGAGATTACATTGTGCCTTCTCTCTAGCTATAATCTTATCACTCTCTCTACTAATAGTGTCAATAAAGCTTTTAGAAGAATACTGTAACCTGTTCGGTGGATGGGATGAGGAAGAATATGATCTCTATGCTACACTTGTGGGTGTTAGCTCATCATTGTAGTGTGGTCCCGACTTTAGATGAGTTCTTGAATATGTGCTCTTTGTATAGGTTTCTATTATATCTTTTGCATTAGGGTTGCGCCCCTCTGCGCTTTTTTCAATAGTATTCTCATTACTTATCAATAAAAAAAAGAAAAAAGAAAAAAGAATATTGTAACCTTTCCAAATTCCCATTTTGAACTCTCTAAAAGATAGTTGTCAATGGGTATCCTCGGTTTAAACCATATAGCCTTCCATCCTTTTCCACCACAATGGAGTTTAAATTTGCGGTGGAATCACCACATCAATTTGTCCTCCCAAAGATTTAAACTTTGTTCTTGGATCTTGGAGGAAACATCATATACTAGTTATGGTTTTCCATAACTTTCTTGGTCCACCAATCCCCTCTCATGTCACCATAGGTCAAGTGAGAACCTTCTCTCTCTTAAGAAATAAGAAGAGGTAGTCGATAGTGGATATGATTGCTTCATAACAAGCCCCTTCCCTTTTCTTTAGGTGAACAATTGGACATCAATGGTAATCATTTCTTCCCTCAATGAGAGGGAGGGAGAGGGAGCTTGGTCAATGGTGAAGATGATCGCTTCATACCAATCCCTTCCTTTTTCTTTAGGAGAGCAATTGGACATCAATGATAATTATTCCTACTCTGGTAAACAAGGTTTCTCATCGAGGTTTCTATGATCTGGATGCTGGCATGAAATTGGAATGCTTGATGAGGCATTTTTGGTTAAAACATGTTTGTGTTTTCCCACACTCTTGCTGAAATCATACCATAAGGATGCCTGGTGTTAAAATATCCCAAAATTGTTTGGCCTTGAAAGAGGTCTGTGAAACAACCTAATATGTGAAGACCACTGTCTTCCTTAGGCCCAAGATTGTTTTCCAGTGGTTGCACCTCCCTCCACCGACATATTTTGGATTACTTAAATGATGCCGGTTCTTTCAGATTTGGCTTTTTGTCTTGATGAAAGTATAATGGTAAACATATAACAATTTAACATGCAGATATTGAGGTTGCTTCTGACCCAAGATCCAAACACAGTGACAAAGGCAGGGAGGTTTCTCCCTATATGCATCCTCCAAAAGATGCATCAAGAGATTTTGAGCCCAATAGTGGGATATTCCTACGAACAAACTGGCAGATACAAGGATACTTGCAAGAGCAGGCTGACGCAATTGAAAAGTAAATGTCACGGTCACTTGTTCTATTTAAAGTAAAGCTTTTCATCTGCGAACTTATAAAAGTGCACTTTTGGTTGTACTAAATCTCAAGTAAAATATTGTGGCAGGAGTGGAAGCTCTTTCTCTTTAAATGCTTTTGAACTTATTTTAAGGCGGCTCCATAAATTAGCACCTGAGCTACATCGTGTAAATTAACTCCCCTTTTTTTAATGCACTCATTTTTTGGTACTTTTGTATTTTCTTTCTCTTCTCTGCTCTTCTCTTTCTTGCATTTTAAACCTGTTGCCTTTTCTCTATGCTGGATTGTGATGTAGGTTCACTTCTTGCGTTACTTGAATAACCTTTATCATGATGATTATCTTGCTGCTTTGGAGAATCTTCACCGCTATTTTGATTACAGGTGAATAAAAATTTTAGCTTGCTATTTAATTTGGGAATTGCTTAATAAATTGCTGCTATATACGTTAAACTGAAAATGGAGAGAAGTGGTTTGGTCGCATGGTGTTATGTGTTCCTATATTGAAAAGAGGTTTAATGCCCAATAAGCTTTTATAAAGATTTTTAGGCTTTTAGCTTCCATAACTATTTACATGTAACTATCAAGTGGCATGCTTTAGCTAAGCGGGGAACTATAATGTTTCTTCTGGATCTGCCATCTCTTTTCTCATGTGTGCAGAAATAAAACTGCTTTAGTTAAGTTTTGGAACCTTATATCTTGTTGAATGTTTATGGTAGTTTTCTCGAGATTGCTTCATCTGGCAATTCCAGTGGCATTATGGACATTGCATCTTGGCATGCTGTTTTTTTCTTTAATGTTTATTGTTATCTCATACCTAGCCGCATTTTTAATATCCTTTTACTGCTTTATTTAAGTTTCAGAATCTTACATCTTGCTGCTATGGTAAATTCTCTTGACTAATTGTTGATAATAGTTTCTTGAGATTGCTTTATCTTGCAATTCTAGTGGCATCATGGACATTGCGAATTGGTGTTCTTTATTTATTTATTTATGTTTATTGTTATCTCGTAAATATTTTCCTTAGCTGAATTTTTCAATATCCTTTTACTAATTATCTTAGTTGTTTGTCTCTCATTATCCACAATTAAAGCAACCTTGAATTCATCTTTATTATATCAGATTGGTTCTGGGTATTGATATTGCAAAACTGTTGCCTGATTGATCAATGGTTGTAAAATTTTACTTTGGTGCTTGGAAATGAAGGGTAAATTTTTGAACCAGTACAACTACAGTTCATTTCTTTATTTAACATATTTTGGCGGGAAAATTTATATCTAATTCCAGGGGTTTTGTGATTTCAATTTAGTGAATGGGTTTCAATTTTGGCAATTAAATTCCTGGGTAATTCACGTTTTTCAATTTTGTAAAACCCCACCTTAGGCATTGATTTAATTATTTAAACTCATGAGATTTTTAGCTTTTAATTTTAGGAGCACTTGGAAGTTTAAATTAGGAATTTTGGCAATTAAGAAAAGTAAAAGAATTAGTTGGAGAAATTATACATTTTCGGCCATAAAGGAATTTTATTTTTTTGTTAAAGCTAAAAATTTGCATTGGAGAAATGGAAGGAATTTAAGTGAAATTTTCGCCATGAAGCAAATTTTACTAAGCCCGGAAATGGTATTGGAAATTCGAAGGGAAATTGTATTTTATTAAAGCCGAAAATGGTGTTGAAGAATTAGAAGGAAATTTAAGAATTTTTGTTTGTTACAAGGAAGCTCCAACAGCGATTAGTCTGTTTAAGCATAGTGACTAGCACTTCTTTGTACATGACAAAAAACTTTTTTTCTCATTTGATTTGCTCATTTACTTTTCTAATTATATGTTTAGTTACAGCCAGATGGCTCAAATGACACTTAGATGCTTTTGGTAGCTTATGTAGAAATACTTTTTTTTTTGATAAATAAGTGATTCATTGAAAAGCGTAGAGGGGGGTAACTCTAGTACACAGGAAGTATACAAAGAAAAGCCTTACTAAGGCAAAAAGAGGAACATAAAGAAGCTTATGTAGAAATACTATAGTTCATTAACAATATGTCGTTAAGAATTTGTTCATTTTATTGTCATTGTCCTCTTTCTTTGTCCTCTTGTGATAAATTCAGGCAGAAGTTTATGTATAAAAAATGAACTAATCTGGAAATGTCACCACAAAAGTGCAGGGACAGAAGGAATTGACTTCGTTCCCCCTGCATCTAGTTGGAATGATTTTGGCAGATACGAAATTGCTTTATTATTTCTTGGGGTGATGCATTTCCAGTTTGGGCATCCAAAGCAAGCTTTGGAGGTGAGCATGAGGAAAGCATTCCCCTCCCAGAAGAACCCTCTTTTCCATTTTCTCTATTATTTATGATATTTCATACTTGTAGCAGTTTCATTTCATACCCCTTGCAGTTGTTCAGTAACTGTTTTGCTTCACACTGTTTAGGTTTTAACTGAAGCAGTTCGTGTTTCTCAACAGGTAATCTCCTTATTTATGTAATTATTGTCATTATTGGTCTCTTGCACGTGTAGATCCCTTTTGCTGATAGCTTGTTGACGAGATCTGCATAGGGGGAGTTGTTAACTAGAATTTGAGAATGGTGTTTGATGGTAATGTTACTCGGGCAAAGATAAAGTATATGAAATCCAAACCCTTTTGGGAGGAAAAATGGTGGGGAATAATATAGCTTTAAGATTTGAAGATTCCTACACATTTATTCGCAAAAAAAATGAAACTGGTCGAATGTTGTCAATTTGACGAAAGTGGTTCAGCTAAAGTAGGATTACAGTTTCTGGCTTTATGTGACTATTACGGCATGGACATAGTAAGAAGGGGATTGGCTTCCCTCGCACTGTCTTTGTTTTTGGGTAATGTAGAAGATGGAAAACCAAAAAAACATTAAGAAAACAACTTTTGAAAGGGTAAATAGAAACCATGATTTGAGAGTGGTTTTATCCCCCTAGGTCACATCAGGTGTAACTTGCACCCAATTAGTGCATTACAATATGATGGTTATTTGTTGTGAAGCACCAAAATGTTTCCATATTGGTTGTATGCTTTTTGTTCCGTTAATTGATGTCTTTTGTGCAATAGGACTGATGTATATTAAATTTGTGCAGCAAAGTAATGATACTAGTCTTGCATACACTTTAGCAGCTATCTGTAACTTGTTGTCTGAAGTTGGTGTCTCAAGTACAGCTGGGATACTGGGATCATCAATCTCACCCTTGACCTGTATAGGCATTTCACTGTCTGCTCAGCAACAATTGTTCGTCCTCCTGAGAGGGTCTCTAAAGAGAGCTGAAAGTCTAAATTTGAGACGATTGGTGGCTTCCAATCACCTTGCAAAGGCTAAATTTGATTTGATGGTAAGAATTGGAATTTCTGTAGTTTGTGGCCTTTTCTCTTTGTAAGCTTTCTTTGTTATGTGTTCCCCTGAAGTTAGTAGTCATAGTGTATTTCTAGCATGAATTCTTCCTCTGCAAATAAAATACTATGCATGAGTTACTGCGGCAACTTAATCCTCTTTGTATTAGTGCTTTAAAGTACCTCTTTGTCCATGGTGGATGGCTATCAACTTAGTTACCCCCATTAATAAAAGGGCTTTAAGATGCAACAAATATATGACATAACAATACCTCATTATATAGATTGTTCACAATAGGGGTGTATGTGAGCGAAGCCGCTTGCGAGCAAACTCGATTGGCTCGTATAAGCTCGACTCGATTATTAAATGAGCCGTTTGTGAACACAAATCCTGGCTCGAATATTAATCGATACAAACTCGGCTCGACTTGATTAGGCTCGTGATCAAGCTCGTATATATATATATATATATATATATATATATATATTAAGTAACATAATTAATTTTAAGGATAAGTTGTAGTTAAAATAAATAGAAGGGGTTAAATAACAATTGGAAAAGAAAGAACTAAGATAAGCTTGGGTAATAATGCGATTTAAAAAGTTAAGAGGGTTTTAATAAAAAAAAAAATCTTATCCACAGCCACGTGTGTGACTGTAAATCACGTTTGGTCATTTAACCCTAAGGGCTGAATCCTTTGTTCTCAATTCTTGCCCTCTCTTTCTCTTCAACCTGGAACGGCGGAAGTTCTCTTCCCCTTCATGCTCGTCGACACACATGGAGTAGAGAGAGATCACGAGGGAAAGAGAGATTGAGATGCAGAGGAGAGAGAGAACTACTGATAGAGAATCGAACCCAGTGAGTGATGTATGACTTGGAGGATGGTGAAGTTCCAGCCATTGGGAGCAAAAGAGTTACAATTTTGTCTTACCCATTAAGGTTTGATTGCAAAAATTATATCAATTTGTAGGATTTTGTTTAAAGTTGAGTTTTGGTTTGGATGTCCCTTTGTGGGTGTTCAATGGGTATCAATAGGTTTTGTTGTTGAGTGGTTTGATTTGGGCCAAACTACTCGAGCTTGAGCTTGACACACTTAAACAAGCCGAGCTCGAACACCATTTTTGGGCTCGTGTCGAGCTCGAGCTTGACACAATCTTAAACGGGTCAAGCTTAGACAAGGGAAGCTCGCTTAAGCTCAGCTCGTTTACACCCCTAGTTCACAACTTTTTCATCCGGTGCTGACCCATGCTTGCCCACAAGATCTTGCCTTTATTTTTAAATGAAATATGGAGTGCACAATGAGTGATAGTTATTTTTACAAATAGATTCTTGCAATATTAAAGGAGAAAACTACGAGCCCACTTTGTTGTTACCTTTCTAACATTCAAATTCTCCCTCTAGGAAAATTTAATATAGTTAAAGATCCATGCTTTATTGTTAATAATCTCTCACAATTGGAGAAGATAAGGATTCCATAATAAGTTTTGTTGGATAAAACTTGTGACCAATGAAGTGAAGGATATGACTACAATTTGTTGAATAAATCTCTTCCAATCAAGGTTCTGACCTTCTAACAGAAATTAATTTCAAAAGCTTAACAAAAAGAGTGGAGGAGGGTTGACAGTTTTGTAACTTGGTTGAGTTGGTATTCGATTTAGCCTGTTGAAACTAGTGAAGGGCATGACAACAATTTACTGCATTTTCTTTTTTCAACATCAATTCAGACCTTCAAATGGAAATGTAATTCCATAATATAAATGAAGGGAAGGGGGGTTGTAACATTTGTAACTTGATTGACTCAAACTTAATTTTTGTTTGGACCAGGAAAAAGTTTATTTCAACTTGAAGAATTGATAACTTTCTTGAACTCTTAATGTGCTTTCATTTGTTAGATTTGAGTCTTGAACATGACACTACAACCTTGTAACAGTTTTTTTCAGAGCTAGAAATGTGTCCTATATTTCAAATTGACTTTCTCCTTATAGTATTATGCATTCTGTAGTTGATAAAAGTTCATAATGCAATGGTGCAAAGGTCTTGACCATTGTTTATTTCTTTGTACTAGCGTCATTGTCTCAATAGGCTGTCAAGAAGAGAACAAAAGGGTGCCAAATAGTACAGTAACTTTAAAAAGAATCCCCCCACTTTATGTTTCATTCTAGATGTGTTTCACCGTGATCCATATTATTCCATTCTCTGGATGCTTTATTTTCTAAACCAATCTTTTAACTTGTCAAGTGCAAATTGTCTCTGTTCAGTTTTGGATGCCTTCAGCGGTATGGAACCAGTGGGGATCTTGATTATGGTTACCTTCTTGCTTGCCCACTGTAAACCCACTTTACCACTCCCTCCCAGATTTGCCACTCCCTTCAACAGTCCTCTGTGTTTAGGAGCCATGTGCCAGTTAGAGGCCTTTCCCATTAACAGATTCTCTTGGTTCTCTTTTTGTAGATAATCTCCATATTCCATTTGCAAATAGTAGCTTCATTTTGCTGGTTCCTTGGCTATTATACCTCAAGAGAATCTCATCTGTATATCCTCACAGAATTTCCTAATAAATGCAAACTTTTGGGAATCCTAAAGTACTATTTCTATTGCATGCAGATGGTAAAAACCTATGCATATGCTGCCATCTCAATGGCCAACACCAGTTCCTTTCAAATGTTCATGCCTATTTCACTTGTTCCCAATTTCCTGTGCTTTTGCCACTTCTCATACTAGCATCCTTTACTGAAGCCGCTAAAGAAAATTCAAAGTTCAAATACTAAGAGTTGCAGGCTTTTATTGTTATTGCACATTGGAGCTACAGTAGTAATTACACAAGATGCCTTCTCCATTAGCGAGCTTGTTCTGCAATCTGTCTTTCATTGTCAACCAGCAAATAAGTCCTTACTTTAGTATAATGTATTTGTTGTATAGTAGGTCTTGCCTAGCTGCTCTTCTTAAATTTTCCTCAAGTTCCCACTCTCTATTAAAGGTAAATTTGTGCCTTGCTGTTTGGTGCAGTCCATTCTTTCCTCTTCGATTAGGTAGTTCAGCTCTTCTGGACAGTTCTATGCTCTTTGAATACCCCTCTTTCCTGATTTAGGAAGGAACCATCAACATTCATCCAAAGACACTTTTGCTTTCCTTGGAAACCCTGATTCCCCAGTGGTCTCCTTGCCAAATATTTCTACCACAGTCCAGAGCACCTGTTTCAACCAGTTAGCACATTCGAAATTCTAAATATTTCTCCTTTTTATTATGAACACGTGCTTTATTTACTTTTCAACTATTTCTCTCATATTAATGTTTTCCTCCAATTCCAGCAGCAAGCACCCAGAAGCTCTTGGCTCTGCTAAATTCTAATTCTCAATTAAATGATTAAGACTAGATGCATTCACTTGCCTGAAGTATTGGTACTTCTGCAATATATGCCTATGTAATCTTTACGATGGCTGCAATATTCCAGCTCTTGTGTCTGCTTCCATCATAATAGACATGCTTCTGTAATAAAAAATCTGACTATTACAACCCTCTAAGTCATGACAGTCATGAATTTGAATTTGAAACTTCACCTAATTTTGAATGATTTTGAAATTTATGGTAGACTCAATTAGTGCGGTTGAGTCCACCTTACTTGAGCTATTTAACTGTTTCAGCTTATGAATCTTAAAATTTACCACTTATTTGAATGTCGAAAGACCTATGCAACAATCTAATATATTTCAATATGACACTTCCATACCTTAGTAATTGAAATAATATCAATAGAAGAAGCATGCAGGAAAAGGCAAGCATCTGATCAGATCAATCAAGAGATAGGGGTTCGGCCAAACTTCTTTGACCTCCCTCTCATGGTTAAAAAGTGGTTAACCATCTTGAAAATTTGCATATCATCCACCCGAAAAGCGTATCTGGACTACAGGCTACTCCCCTGCCCTCTTTGCTACTGGAATAAGCCACTAGTTCCACCTCCCCTTCCCTCTCATGGGTTTGAGGGAGAGCCCCAGCCAGCACAGGCGCACTAGCTAACCCAGAGCCAGAGGGTGAAGCAGTGTTAACCTGTCCCCCCCAGCCATTCTTGTCATAGCGCCTTTCCACCAAACTTGTTGCCTTCTTTATATGTAAAAATGCCCAAATGGAAGGGAATGTTCAGCCCACCAAATGCTGGCATTTGATCCACTATGTTTGCATGTGCATATGTGCGCTCAACCACCCACGTGTGCTTATATTCATTGATACATACCCACTCCTATGTTATCTAGATGCAAGATAGTGCTGATGCATGGTAATATGGTTGAAAGGTGATATTGTCATGCATCTCTGTGTGCATATATAGTTGAAAGGAAATCCAATATTCTTTGATCCATGTGAAGTGATGAAATGCATGTTGGAGAGATTTTGAGAAATTGAAATAGTTATATTATCATGTGCAGCATGTGCAAAGACCTTTACTATCATTTGGTCCTAAAGCTTCCATGAAGCTCAGAACATGCCCAATTAATGTTTGCAAGGTAATATGAGCCTTTGTTGATTATTCTTTGCTCTTTGTCCATTTCAGATAAAATTGTAAATTATTGATTTTTTAGTGCTGTTGCTTTTTTTTTTTTTTTTTTTTTTTTTTTTTCTTTTTTTTGAGTGTAATATTTGCAGGAATTGAGGTTATGTTCTCATTTGATTAGCGAATTTGGATCTGAAAGTTCTACAATGACGACAGATGGTGCTTTTAGTACTGCTTGGCTTAAGAATTTACAAAAGCCATTGGGTTCAATGGTTTTGTCCCAAGATGTAGGATCTGGGAGCAATACTAATGCTTTCCAGTTTTGTGCACAACCAAGTTCAATTCCTAGATCTGTATTGCAATTAATTGGCTCTTCATACTTGCTCCGAGCCACAACATGGGAGATATATGGCAGGTGATCTTTAACACAAACATTGTTACTCTTGTTCTTTTATTTTTATTTTTTTTGCGTATTTAATTTAGCTTTTGGTAGTTGTTTTTATTTTATTTTATTTTTATTTTTATTTCCGTATAGAAATAGGAAAAATGACAAACCCTAACTTTATTTTGAGTTGATTTCTAACCTGAAATGATCAGGTTGATCTTCTTGTATATTGGTTACTTTGGGCCCTCTTTTCTAGTACTTTCTATAAAGAAATTATTAATGAAGGTCTTTTGAGTTTATTATAAAAAAGGAGGGGAAGCAAAAGTGGGAAAGCTGGGTTGGGCACGGCTCGGATCCGAGGGGTTGTGGTGGTGTTGCTGGCTAGTTGGAGAGGCCAATTTGGTAGCCATCGTTGTATAGATGTTTGGAGGATGGTTCTTCTTTGTTTGATGCGGTGCATTTTGGAGAGAACACAATTCTAGAAATTTTGAAGATTGTGATAAAAAGTTGATAGAGTTAAAAGCAATGTTGTTCAAAACTCATTATGGGTGGTTGGTTGTTCTGAACAATTCTCGTATCCTAATTTTCTAGAATTTCAAGATTTGTGTTCTTCCGTGTCTCCTTAATTTTGTGTCCTCTTATATACTCCATGTGTACTTGGGTAGTGTTCTTTTGCCTCTTTTTTTTTTTTTTTTTTTTTTAATTTTTATTTTTAATTTTTTAGATTGAATTACTTATTGAAAAAAGGAAAAGAAAAAAAAAAAAAAAACTGAAGGCGTTTTGATTTAATTTTGAAAATAACCTTTTAAAACATAAAAAAATAATCAAAGAAAACAAAAGTAAAAAAGAAAAAGAAAAAGAAAAAAAAATCTTGGGCTTGCTAGAGGCTGGTCTCCACGTTGGTAGTTGTCACCTTTCGTCTGTGAGGGGTGGAGGCTGCCACCGCTTTATTAGAAGGTGGGGTGGGTCCCTCCTTAACGACAGGTACAAAGCGGTGTGGATCTTCCCCTCCCCCCGTCTCTTGCGGGGTGGAGATCCATCCCTCTGAGGGGGATGGTGTGGGTGGAGAACCAACCCTCTTTGCACCTCTTGCGGAGGCATGGGAGGTGGGTCCCCCCTCCCCCCTTCGCGAAATGCATAGAAGGGTGCTTCCTTTGATGTTCAACCGTGCAGGAGGGGTGGAATTTCACCCAGCCCTTCGTGAAACTCCAGCCCCTTGTGGTGGGGGACAGAGTTTCATCCTCTTTGCTTTGCGAGGGTGGACATTGGAGGTGGGGAAAGGAGACTCACTTCCAGTTTAAGGGTGGCCTCCAATTTTTTATTTATTTTTAAATCCTTTTTATGAGTAACAAGGCCAGCCTCGACATTTTATTGTGCATATTTGGACTAACTAAGCCGTGTTTTCAAAGGTGCTTTCACTTGTTTTTGAAAACTGAGCATGTGTGTTTAAAACATTCTTAAATGATGGTGGCGAGAAGTTTTTTAAAAAGTGTTGTGTTTTGTTTTGAAAGTGTTTGTGGTTGGGCAACATTTGAAAACTTGTTTGGATAACTATTGTCTGGAAAGTGTTTTTTAGTGGTTAAAAAGAAAAAAATGTTTGGCAAAAGTTTACTAAACAAGGCTAGGGTTTTCACTCTTAACATTTTTAGCTTTTGGGATGAGTAATAATTAATGGTAAGTCTGAATGAACTCTTTAAAAATGAGAATTAATATGGGTCCAGCATGATTATTCCCATTGGCTGATTCAGCAAGCATTTTGCCTGTTTGTATTGAGTATCTATCCATGAATATTTAGGGCTTTTAGAAGTTACTCTTTGATGCATTAGTGTTTTCATGTCCCATTTTATGGGCTGCTTTTTAAGGATTGCATGGGAAACCTCACTGATTTTTGTGTTTGTTATTAGTGCCCCACTTGCTCGAATAAATGCGCTGGTTTATGCAACTTGCTTTACTGATGCTTTGAGGTAACCTCTAGCAGAAAATATCACTTGATATCCCTGTTGTTGATTTTCAATTTTTTTCCTAAACAGTACTGTCTTTTCCATCAAGCTGCATTTAACATGAGGTTGAAATTTTCTTCGATATCCTCAGTTCATCTGATGCAGCATTGGCATATGTGAAGCTTATCCAACATTTAGCAGTTTTTAGAGGATACAAAGGTTAGTTTGAAAGCTTATCCATCATTTAAAATGAGATTGACCCTTTTGTGGAATATTGTTCAGTGCATCCCTTTTTTGACATGAGATTGACCTTTTCTTGGAATATTTGTCTTCATTAATACACATTATTTACTTGTGCATTTTCATGAAATTATCAATATTCAGAGTTACTTGCCTAACTGAAATCCTTTAGAGTTGTTTATTTACTTAAGTATTGTATGAGTTTGACAATGAGAATTATACAAAATATGTCATGCAGACTTGCCCTGGGCAATTCATGTAATCTTAACGATATACAATTTCCAATCCTCTAGTCCTTTGCTTCAGTATTCTTTTGATAGGGATAATATAAGGTTGATATTCCAACTAATTAGGATTAGAATGTTAGGATTAGATTAGATTAATAGTTGAGTTAAAATAGGATTTCAATTATTTAGGATTAGGTTTATTTGAATATTTGATATGTTATCTTTTAGGTGTTATCATGTTATCAATTGTAGTCTATTTTATAGACCATTTTATTAATGAAGAAATCAGAGAATGAATTAGACGTATGTCTTCGTGGTTTGTATCCAGCCCCAATTGGATTCACTTGTGGTTTGTCTCGAGCCCTAATTGGAGTTTATTATCTATAACATTTCCACTCTCATTTCCACATTCATCCACTATTCATCCCTTTCATCAGAAATTACCCATCATCTTTCTTCCTTGGAACAGTACATGTAGAAGATGCGACTCTTGCTATTTGTGTATGGTCCCATGGTAAAATGACTGGCACCCATGGTGGGTGGTGTAGGATTGGGAGTTGAGTGTCATTGTGTATACCTTTGGTAACTCAACTGGCATCCAAAGTGGGTGGTGCAGGATGGACAGTTAAGAGTCATTGGTTTCTTCATGTCATTTTAGAAGATAAGATGGCTTGGTCACTATCAAAGAGTCATAAATTTGAGGTTAAAGCTCACTATTATATGTTCCAAGGGGGATTGGGTACTAGTTTTCATTGGAACATTTGGCAGGTGAAAGTACCTTATGCTGAACGCATTGCATGGCTAGAGAAGAAACATCTTTGAGGAACAGTAAGGCAAAACCAAACGAGAAGCCTTTTTGGTCTAAGAACAAGTGTCCATGATAGTTAA
Source organism: Corylus avellana (assembly GCF_901000735.1). NCBI lineage: Eukaryota > Viridiplantae > Streptophyta > Magnoliopsida > Fagales > Betulaceae > Corylus > Corylus avellana. The sequence goes on along the minus strand of NC_081545.1, from coordinate 19,588,157 downwards.
TTAGATCAATAATATTATTTTTTCTTGTGGATTTACTTTTGTAGAGTTAGGGCATTTTCGTGATTTTGGAGTGCTGGTTGTGAGCTTTGGGTTTAGCTCAAATGGTACTTCCTTTTGTTGCAAGATGGAGGGTGAGGTTGTGGGTTCAAGTCCCACTAGGTATGTGTATAACTTACCAATAAAAAAAAATTATTAATAGGCAAGGTGAAATAGTATAACAAGGAGAGAGAGTGAGAGAGAGGATAGCTTATCTGGAAAGAGAACACTAACAATTAGGGTTAGTGTAATAATATCTTCACATAGTACAAGTACATAAATACCACCCAATATTATAATAATAACATAACTATAAAATAACACATTAGCACTCTCCCTCAAGCTCAGGCAAAGAGATCCCACATGCCCAGCTTGTTTAAGATGGTATGGAAGACATTACTTGACACTTACTTGACACTTCTTTTGTTAGAGTATTTGCAAATTGTTTTCTTGTTTTCATTTAGGGCCAGTAGATTAGACCCACAATTTTTTTTTTTTTAAATTAATAAAATGCTTGTTAATGTCAACATGCTTGGTTTGGTCATATTGGATTGGATTGTCATCAATGTGATTTGCAGCTTTATTATCACAATACAGCCACATGGAATGGTTAGAATCATACCCAAGTTCTTTTAATAGTATCTTCAACCATAGCATTTCACACACTCCACTGGTGTTGGCTCTGAATTCTGCTTCTGCACTGGTTTTAGAAAACACAAGCTGTTTTTTACTACGCGAAGTAACAAAATTACCTCCCACGAATGTACAATATCCTGGTGTAGACTATCGATTTGTAACTGATCGAGCCCAATATGCATGTGTAAGCGTCTATTTTGAAGTGCTATTGTCGGGAAACAACAAACCCTTCCTAGGTGAGGATTTTAAGTAATGAAGAATCCAGTACACTGCCTCAATATGAGACTCGTGGTGAATACAAAACTGACTTACCATGCTAACATCATAGGCAATATTTGGACTCTCGCTACTTTCACCAAATTCAACATTCATTGCCACTGGATTATCTATGGTTTTACACCTGAGCATTCCTGTTTCCTTGAGAAGATTGAGGGCAAATTTCCATTGGGAAATAAATATATCATGTCTTGACTTATCTTGGATTGGATGTATTTGATGGCCTTGAAGTTTAACTAACTAGTGAAAGTCTTAGTTTAAGAGTTCGCTTATAATTTTTAGGGGTAACTTCATTGAAGACCACTGAATTTTCACTCAATTTGACAAATCCCTCCTAAATTTCAAAATCTTTCAATTTAGTCCCATGAACTTTCAATTGCTCTCAATTTGAACCCCTCTGTCAAATTTAGCCGTTAGAAATGCCAAAAAAGACCAAAATATCATTGATTTTTGTTTTTTGTTTTTTGTTTTAAATAAAAAAACGTTTTGGAATTAAGGGTAAAGTTGGAATTTTATAAAAAAAGTTAGGGGTATAAATGTTATTTAACGTTTAAAATCTGATGGAGGGGTTCAAATTGATTGCAATTGAAAGTTAAGGGGACTAAATTAAGATATTTTGAAGTTTGGAGGAGTTTGTCAAATCGGGTGGAAGTTTGAGAGTTTTCGGTGAAGTTACCCCTAATTTTTAATATTGGTGGCTAATTAGTTTTCTCAACTTTATTTTGGATTTTTGAGAGTTGTTGAACTATAGAACGGCAGTTTGTTTTGTTTTCCTCCTCGAGCGTTTCTCATGTTTATTCCACTATTATAAAAAAAAAAAAAAAAAAAATTGTTGGAATCAATCTTTTTTGTTTTTTTACACACCTCCATTTGTGGAAAGGGGTTGGCCCCATAAAGTTTATTAATCTTTTTTTTTTTTTTTTTTTTCTCTCTGTATGTTGGACCTTGTTAATTGATGATGAGCTGTTGCTATGCTAGAGTATGTGGGAATGATATTCTTTAAATCACGACTTATCCTAAAAGTTTAAACTGATTGGAAGATGTGAATTTAATTATTTGATGAACATTTTAACCATATCGATTTTTTTTTTTCAGACCATCTACTTTCCTTAATTGTTATGCTTGCTCAAAATTTCTTGTTAAGTTTTATGATATTATTCAACTGTATGGGTTACCATATCATTTTGTTTTGTGAGTAGCAACTCTCTCTTGTGCAGCCACACATGCACACATAAGTGCCTTTCATCCTTGATTTACTTTTGTGTTTTATTTTTCTCTATATTTCTAGAGGCATTTGCTGCTCTTAAAATAGCAGAGGAGAAGTTTTTGTCTCTATCCAGATCACGAATCTTGCTACTAAAGTTGCAACTGCTCCATGAGCATACTTTACATCGGTAAGTTTACTCTCTGCATAGTTTTCATGATTTCTAATTTATATGCTGTGTACATGCTGTCCACATTGATCATGACTTTGATATAAATTCAATATTGCACTATTATACAGAGGGCATCTGAAGCTGGCGCAGAAAGTATGTGATGAACTTGGAGTTCTAGCATCATCTGTCCCTGGTGTGGATATGGAGCTGAAGACAGAAGCAAGCCTTCGCCATGTTCGTACATTGCTTGCTGCAAACCAATTCAGTGAGGTTTGATATTTCAATATACCTCACTTATTTGCTTAAGCTAGTTTGCTCCATATGCCAATTGTGTAGGTGAGCTTCTGTATATCTTGCAATCTGTAATAATTTTTGCTGTAGCTTGTGTTATAGATGAGGAATGAATGTCCGTACCTGCACAGATTCTAAACATCAATCCAGTAGATGTTATATATATTGTAAAATAAAAATTAGTAATGACCTTGGCATATGTACTAAGTAGTAGAATGCAAGTATTTCTATGTATGATAGTTTGTGGTACGTATTAAAAATAATATTAAAACATATGGAGATACTGGTGGGAGTTTATGGGTATTAGTCAATTAAGTTGTCAAGAGGTTTTAAATCCTCTTGGGTGCAAATAATTTCTTGAGGTCAGCCCCCTGGCGAAACCGGAGTATTACCCGATCTGTGTGCAAGGAGTGCTTTATACGGGTTTAAGGATTCCTAATAGATTGGGTACACGAAGTGGCCCTGCTTTGAAGGAATTCCTCGTTATAAAAGAAAAGTTGTCAAGAGGAGCCGAGACAAGCTATTGTTTTGGCAAATTAGTGCTTGGTTTGATGATTGCATAGACCGGCATCAAGATGAATAATCATGAAATTGAATGTAGTTATTTGATAGAGGCATGGGGTTTAATTACTTGTTTGTGTTTCCTAAGTTTGCTTATCTGTTTTAATACAATATTATTTGCAGGCAGCAGCGGTAGCACACTCCCTCTTTTGCATGTGTTACCAATTTAATCTGCAGGTTGAGAATGCCACAGTTCTTCTTTTGCTTGCTGAAATCCACAAGGTATAGCACATTTGACCATATGATCGGTCATTAAGATGTATTAAAAGTAATCTGTCTTTTTTTTTTTTTTTTTTTGGTTTCAAGGTGTTCTCACTTTCACACGTGCAAAAGAATAAAAGCACAACCAATTACTTCACTGTATTGTAGACCTAACCCCTAAAATAAAATGTAGATTCTATTATAATAAATTAACAGGAAAAAGAAAACCTGCACCAAGAGGAGGCCACTTAATGTTTGTCAATGAGACCCTCCTACCAACATAATTTCTGTGGAAGTATAACCTTATCATAAATAAGATCCACAGGTGCTTTTTTCCATATTGGTTAAAATCCTTATGTTCATGACTATTGGTGTCGTGGTCCACTGTTTCTATTTTATTGAATAAAATTTATATTGCGATAACAGATTTTAACTAAATTGATTAATCACCATCTTTACTTCTCTCCTCTAAGCCATGTGGCTTTGGAGTTATTTGTCAACCTTATATTTTTCTTTGCGTTTTCTCTTCTAATTCTATATATATTCAAGTGCTTTAAGGCTAAAACTTCATTTTGTTTTTTTCAGCGATCAGGAAATGCTGTTTTAGGTCTACCGTATGCATTAGCAAGCCTCTCGTTTTGCCAGTCATTTAATTTAGATCTTCTCAAAGCATCAGCCACTCTTACATTGGCTGAGTTGTGGCTTTCACTTGGATCAAACCATGCAAAAAGAGCTATAAGCCTTGTACACGGGGCTTTTCCTATGATTCTTGGTCATGGAGGTTTGGAGCTTCGTGCTCGAGCTTATATTGCAGAAGCAAAATGCTACCTGTCTGATCCAAGCTTTTCAGGTATTTTAGGTCTTTATGTTTTCATTTAAAATATCCAAAGTATCAGCACTTTTCCCCTTTTTCATGAATTATGGTAAACTGTTAACGTTTTTTTTTTCTTGAGCAAGTTAATCATAACATTAAAAGAAAATAAAACTATAATTGGAGGGGGTGGGGGACTCCAACGAACACCCCAAAGCGGTTGTTATAGTGCAAGAAATTAAAACTAAAATAAAAATGGGAAATAGATCCAAACATGTCTGATCTCATAAAAGCAAAAGAGAGCTGTTTAATTTAGAAAGCTCTGTTAACTATGGCAATGCTAGTGCGTCGTCCAGGAGAAGGAAGGGCAGGATTATAGTGTCATAGTCTTTTGTGAAGGGATGAGGGTGTTTGGTTAGTGGGCTTTGCGTTGGTGTGTTTGTTTGAGAGTTTTTGGGTGGTTGTTTGGTTTTTTTGGGTGGGTGTGCTGGGGTTTTGCTTTGGGTTCGCTTTGGCCCCCTTTGTATACTTCGTGTGTAATTAGGGGCGCTTCTCGCTTTTCTCTTTCTTTAATAAAACTTCTTATTACTTATAAAAAAAAAAGGAAGCTTTTCCTGGCTTGTTCAATATAGCTAGCAACAAGGCTGCCTCCATTGCGGACATCAAGGAGAGTATAAATGGTATGGTTCATTGGAATGTTACTTTTATTCGAAGAATTCATGATTGGGAGGAGACGGCTTTAGCCTCCCTTCTCTCGCTCTTGTATTTGCTCTCGTTGCGGGGGGAAGGGGAGGATCGGATGTGGTGGATCCCCTCTAGAAAAGGGAAGTTTGAGGTTCGCTCCTTTTATAGGAAGCTTGTCCTTAAAGAGCCCATCCATTTCCCCTGGAAAAGTATTTGGCGCACTAAGGTTCCTTTGAGAGTGGCTTTTTTTGCTTGGTCGACCGCCCTTGGGAAGTCCCTTACCTTGGATAATGTTAGGAAGAGGGGCATCGTTGTGATTAATCGATGTTGTATGTGTGAATCGGATGGGGAGTCTGTGGATCATCTCTTTCTTCATTGTGGGATTGCGCGCTTTTTGTGGGATGTTATCTTCTCGCGTTTCAACATGTGTTGGGTTATGCCTAGAAGCGTCAAGGAGATGTTAGCTAGTTGGTGGTCGGGTGGTAAATCCCAAAGCGCAGTGGTGTGGAAGATGGCTCCCCTGTCTTATGGTGCTTATGGAAGGAAAGGAATGCTAGATGCTTTGAGGATTTGTCGAGAAATCTTGAGGACATTGCTCATTTCTTTTTGTATATGCTCTTTATGTGGACTGCAGGATGGCTTGCTCCCCTAGAGATCAATTTCCCTGATTTTCTTTTTATGTTCTCTTCTTCTTTCTCTTCTACTTAGTCGCTCTCTTGTATACTTGATGTGTATTTGGGTTGCGCCCCTCTGCGCTCTTTAATGCATTATTACTTATCAAAAATATTTCAGGATTTGTTCAGTAAAAAGGTGGCATATTCCATTGTGGATAGAGGGCTTTGTTCAGGCTTTTCGGTAGGATCCAGGAATAACAATGTGCTTCTTTGTCTCATCTCTTATTCGCGGATGACACGCTGATTTTTTGTGAGTCTAATATTGATCTAATTTGCAGTGTCGAGTTTTGAAGCTGTATTGGGGTTGAAAATTAATCTGGCTAAATATGAGATTGTCCCTATTGGCGACGTAGAAGATGGTTGATGCTTGGTCAGTATTCTTGGTTGTAGGGTGCTCTCGTTGCCTAATAGAAAATTTAGCAATTTTGTTTTTTGTTTTTTTTTGGGGGGGGGGGGGTTCCTCTAGATTTAAGGTAAAAGATGGGTATAGAATTCGGTTTTGGCATGATGTGGAAATAAGACCTTGAAGGAAGCTTTCCCAATATTGTTTAGTATTGCCTGTTTCAAGGATGCGTTGGTAGCAAACCACTTCTTGTTTTTGAATGACACTAGCCAGTGGAATTTTACTTTCATAAGATTTGTGATGATTGGGAGATGGAGGTGATCACCTGTTTCTTCAATCTCTTGGACTCTATCATGTTGAATCAAGGTGGCGGGGATAGGAGATGTTTGCTCCCGTCTAAAAGGTGGACATTCAAGGTCAAATCTTTTTATCATGCACTTAGCCCCTGCTAGCCTTGCTTTCCCTTGGAAGAGCATTTGGAGAAATAAGGCGCCTACGAGAGTGGCTTTTCTTGTTTGGACAGCAGCGCCTATGAGATTTGTCTTTTTGGGATAGAGTAGGTAATGCTTTTTTGGGTGGTGGAGTTATTGGCTACTTGGAGAGGCCAGTTTTGTAGTCACGGTAAGTTAGAAGTGGTGGAGGATAGCTCCCTATTGTGTGAGGTTGTATTCCGGGGAGAATGCAATTCCATTAACTTAAAAGATTGTGAGAGAATGGTGGTAGAGTTAAAAGATATAATGTTCAAAACGCTTTATGGGTGGATGACTACTATCAACTATGCTTGCTTTTCTAACTTACTAGAATTTCTGGATGTGTTCTTCTCCCTAGGTGGGTGTTTGTATTGAATACTCCGTGTATTTGGGTTGAACTCCTTTGTGGTTTTAATCAGATTGATTCACTTATTAAACAAGGAAAAAAGAAAAGAAAAGAATGTGCATACCACGTTCTGGTTAGGTCAATGGTGAATCTGTTCTATCTGGTACTAGACTCTTGCTGTTGAAATCTTGACTTATTGAAATTTATGGGACCAGAATATAGTGAATGCTTTTTTTTTTCCTCACCTCGCCCAACCAAATTGACATGTTAGGTTAACTTGCTGACAACATCTCTGGTTCAGGTTTTCTGGGCTGTGGAAGTGCCAAAGAATCTTGGTTTGACGAACATTATATATGCACATGAAATATTTGTTGCCTGTTTATGTTCTGGGGCTTCTCAAAATAATATTTTGTGGATTGTTACTCTGCTATCTGGTTTTGTCTGCACTTATCTTTTTGTATTTGCTAATAAACTTTTTAACTATTGCGGATGGTGACAGCTGAAACATATTCCAAGATACATGTCTGTTGATGATTTCTCCAACTTATAGTGCTGAATGAATTTGTGTGGGATCTTCAGTTTAATAGTCTACAATGTTAGTTATACAGCTAAAGCATGCTAAGGGACAATACTAGCAATTTCTGCCAAGGCTCTATTTTGGCATTGCAAAGAAAATTATTTATAATTTGGTGATGAGGATGCTATTTTTGTTTCCGACCCATATGAATGTGTACACAACATAATGCCTATTTTGAGTGGATACTGTTAGTGTGGTGTCATTTTGAGTTCATTATGGATGCCTATTTTATGTTTTCCCTTATTTTGTTTTTTATTTTTTTAGTCAAGTAAACTATATTTGTAAGTATTATTAGCACCTTACAATTCTGTTCGATTTTCTCACCAGTTGCTGAGAATTCTGAGGTGGTGCTAGATCCTTTGAGACAAGCTTCTGTTGAGCTTCAAGTATTGGAGGTAATGTCTAATCTTATGAGTGAGAATGTGAGCTATCTCTGCATTTGCGAGCCAAATTTATGTGTTGTATTTTATCTTCAAATTCTGTAAGACAGCATGGTACTGAAGTCTAAAACTAAGTCATGATCTCTTACCATGTAATTAGTGAAATCTTCAAGCATCATCTTCCTAAAATTCCATCCTATCTAGTGTTTATGAATTGAGTAATGCTTATACCACATTTTTATCTTACAACTATCCTCCAATGTTGACATGGTAGTCCCAATCAATCATTGGATAAATCCAATGCGACTCTTCTCAATTATGTATGTTACCCATAGGTATGAGTTGAGGTGAATTGTCGTTTTAACTTACAACCGGTTCAAATCCACGGATTTGGCTTAGGTGGTGAAAAAAAAAGATCCATGAGAAAGAGGAATTAAATTTGGACCGTTAAAAAAATACATCTCTTGTAGTTTCTTTTTTTTAACAGCACCTAAACCAAATCCGAAATCCACAAGTCCTCTAATCTCGGTGCATACTAGGATGTCAAATGTTGCCTAGTTAAATCGTCTACTAGCGCATCCAATGTCTGCTTTGTGTGTGCGCCAAAGTTTTATTTTGTATGGATTGGTGGGTTGTTTTTGTTCTCTTTTTATTGTCTACTGTATTCTCAAAGATGAGATGACAATGCTTTGTTGTCTACAGTATCACGAATTGGCGGCTGAGGCTTTCTATTTGATGTCCATCGTATATCACAAACTGGGGCAACTGGAGGAAAGGGAAGAAGCTGCAGCTTCATTCAAGAAACACATCATGGCTCTTGAGAATCCTCAAGGTGAGGAAGATCCTCTGTATAATATGTTATGAAGGAAACCGGACTTATTTATGCATCTTAAAAAGCCAAATTTCTAATACTTTGTAGTTCATAGATTTGTATAAAATTTAATTTAAAAATCCTGCCAATCTTTAAATAATTCTCTCTGAAATTTCTCTTCCATAGTATATGGAATCAACAGTTTTCTTGTATAATACTCATAAATTAAAAAAAGATAAAAAATTATCGAACCCTCATAAATATATAAGTTATCCTGTTAGAATTTTCTTGGCAAATACATGTGAAATTATATATATATTAGCATGCCTGTTGTGGGTTTGGGCATTACACAGACCATTCCAACCATTATGATGTTGAGCAGAACTAGGATTATTTTGACATCATGTGAATAATCAAATACTAAAGATTGAAGGTGAAAGATAATTTAGAAAGAAAAAAAAAAAAAGAAAAGAAAAAAAAAAAGAATACTATTTCACATCTTTAGAAGGAAACACTTAAATACAAGTTTTCGCTCTTAAATTAACTGCTTCAAACTTAATTGACAAGAAGTGCAAAATCCAGTAAACTTTATAATGCTTCACTCCAGATTGAGTTTGTTTGGCATGCAATTTCCATAGGTTTTTTTTTTTTTTTGAGAAAATAACACTTCATTTCATCAGAGAACAATAACATCTAGAGCTATACAACACTCTAAATAGAAAGAGTTGAAAGCTCTACATCAACAATTGCAGAAATACAATTTGGAACCTCATCTAACCAAACCCTGTCCACTTGATTTCTAACTGCATATTTGGCAAGTCCATGTGCTGCTTGGTTCGCATCTCGTTTAACATGCCCAATCATCCAACTTCTACACGATTGAAGGACCATCCTAACGTCAGCAATTATCTGTCCATGAGCATTCCAATCAGCAGCTGGATTTCGAATACTCTGAACCACAATCAATGAATCGCCTTCCATAACAACATCTTGGAAACCCAAGTTTCGACATAACTCCACAGCCCGTAATGCCCCCATAGCTTTTGCCATCACTGGAGGGTGAGAACAAAAATAAGTCTTGCTTTGTGCTGCATGTGGTAGACCTTTGAATCCCTTACAATAATACCAACCCCCAAGAGTTTATTTTTATCATCAAGAGCCACATCCCAATTTACTTTATAGTACCCAAAAGAAGGTGGTTTCCAGCTAAGAGGTTCCTCAACTCCATGCAGATTCCTTCCCTGGAGACAAGGTTCACCAGAAAATAAAACTAACATAGCTTCTGCCTCCTGTACCAGTTTATTTGGATGACAAAAATTCCCCTCCATGCACAACTACATTCCGCCTCATCCATATTTTCTTGGCCAAAACAGCAACAAGCCGAACATCCTCACTGCAGCAACGTGTAACAATTTTTCCAAATAGGTCCATAAAAGACCCACCATGCATATTAGATTTTTGCAGTGATCTTTTGCAAGAAGCTCCCCAGACATCCCTTGCCGATGGGCAATCCCAAAGGATATGCCCAACAGTTTTAGAAGATTGAAAACAGAAAATACAAGTAGCCTCCTTAATAATACTCTTCCGAACTAAATTGTCTTTAGTTGGAAGAATATTGTGAAAAGCCCGCCATAAAAAAACCTTAGTCGAGTTTGGCACTTTCAAACTCCACAATACTTTCCATAAACTGTGATCTTTGGTTTGCTGAGAAGCCTCCCCATATTGCAACAATTGCCTTTCTTTCTCTAAATGATAAGCACTGCGAACCGTAAAGGCCCCTGTTTTAGTAGCTCTCCAAACCAATTTATCTGGAAAATTGTATCTACTAAATGGCAAATTTCTAATTACTTCCGCTTCCTCAGCCCAGAAAATTCGCCTAATGGTATCCCTATTCCACTCACCCGTGTATGGATCCGTAAGTTCACTTACAGTTGCATCATCTGCCAACTCCCTACAAGGAGATTGTACCTTGAAGGAAGAAGGACATGGCAGCCATTTATCCTCCCAAATACGAACAGTTTTACCATCTCCAATTCGCCAACATAACCCATCAAGAAAAAGTTCCCTGGCCTCCAAAAGACTTCTCCAGGCAAATGAAGGGCGACTACCCAGCTTGGCATTTTCCAGAGATCCCCTTGGGTAATATTTCGCTTTCAAAATTTGTCCCACCAAACTACCCGGTTCCTGCACCAACCGCCACCACTGTTTAGCCAATAATGCTTTATTGAAAGCCACAAGATCTCGAAAACCCATACCACCTTGGTCTTTTGAGAACCCCATTTTCGCCCAACTCATCCAGTGAATCTTCTTATCATTTTCCTTGTGTCCCCACCAAAATTTTTGCATAATCGAATTTAACTCCCTACACAAAGTTGTCGGAAGCAAGAATATACTCATGCTATAAGTTGGAATGGCTTGCACCACAGCTTTAATCAAAATCTCCTTACTAGCCTGTGACAAAAATTCGACTTTCCAATCCGACACTCTCATCCGTACTCTATCAATAATATTTTGAAATTCTCGAATGCGAGACTTTCCTACAAGTGCTGGAAGCCCAAGGTATTTATCATACCTTTGAGTAGCTGGAATCCCTGATAAATGAAGAATACCCCTCCTAACTTCCTGGCTTGTATTTCGACTGAAAAAAAAATCGAGGTTTTCTCCCTATTCAGGCGCTGACCCGATCCCTTCTCATATTTTCCCAACAAATCAGTCAAAATCGCCCAATCCTCCGGGCATGCTCTACAGAGCAGTAGACTATCATCTGCAAAAAACAAATAATTTATCTGAGGGCCCCCTCGAGACGTAGGTACTCCAGTTAAGACACTAGTAACTGACGCATGCTGAAGTTGAGAACTAAGGGCCTCTGCACAAAGGAGAAATAAGTAGGGGGAAAGAGGATCCCCCTGACGTATCCCCCGAGATGGATAAATGGCCCCCACCGGGTTCCCATTAACAATCACCGAATACTGAACCGTGGTTATGCATTTCATGATTAAATCAATCCACCGTCTTGCAAACCCCATTTTCTGCATTACGTGGTCTAAAAACCCCCACTCAACCCTATCATAAGCTTTACTCATGTCGAGTTTGTGAGCCATATAACCCACGTTCCCCCACATACGAGCATGCATAGTGTGTAAAGTCTCATAAGCAACAAGAATATTATCCGAAATCAAACGCCCCGGAATGAAAGCACTTTGATTTTTTGATATTATTCTAGTAAGAATAATTTTCAGCCTATTAGCCAAGACTTTAGCTAAAATCTTATGGAAAACATTGCATAGACTAATTGGACGAAAATCGGAAACCTTGGTGGGGTTACTCCATTTAGAAATAAGAGCTATATGTGTGACATTCACATGTGCATCCAAAAAACCAGTATTAAAAAAATGTAGTGTGCTGCACATACCTCCTTTCCCACTCCATCCCAGTTATCTTGGAAAAAACACACAGGAAAACCATCCGGCCCTGGAGATTTAAGAGGAGCCATTTGATGAAGAGCCATAAGCACCTCCTCCGAAGTGAACTCACCCAGTAGATACTCATTCATTTCAGATGAGACCCGCCTGGTTACATGTGCACAACTATCCTCCATACAAGTATACGTAGGTTCTGATGAAGTGAAAATATTTTGGAAATACCCAATGAATGCCTCCTCAATACCTGCTGGTGACGTGAAATTCCTTCCTTCCATATCCAAAACATTTGTTATTACATTTTTCCTCCTTCGTTGAGTAGCACTAGCATGATGAAATTTTGTGTTCTTATCCCCCATTTGCAACCAAAGCTCCTTAGACCTCTAGCGCCATTTTAAATCTTCCCCTTCCAAAATTTCGTCCACCTCATCTTGAAGTCCCCTTATAGAGTCTAAATCCAACACACCCTCCTGATCTTGCAAGACTTGGATTGCATTGGACTTTTGTTGCAGAGAATCTTCTATACCATTGGATTGCCTACGTGTCCATGTAAGTAGTGCTTTCTTGCTCATCTCTAATTTTTTCCGAACAGCACCCCAAACATCATTCTGTGCAACCTTAGCTCTCCAAACTTTGCAAATAACATCTCTCAACTGCCCATTTTTCTGCCAACCCGCCTCATAGAAAAACCGCCTCTGAGTGCCCCTACGTGCATGGTTTAAAGACTGCAACGAAAGAAGGAGAGGTGCATGGTCCGAACTTCGAGCAGCCAAAATTGTCACTGCTGTGCCGGGAATAAATCACACCATAATGTATTAGCCATAGCTCTGTCTAATCTCTCTTTTGTAAATTGGTTTCCATCTTGGCGATTACACCAAGTGAATTTTGGCCCAGAAAAACCCAGATCTAAGAGTTGATAGAAGTTCACCGTATCACGAAAATTTTTTATTTGCCATCGAGGTCGCACAGCTGCACCAAACTTTTCAGAATCAACCAAAATCTCGTTAAAATCCCCCAGAAAAAGCCAAGCTGTCGGTGTAATCGAGTTAAGATGGCGAAGAAGACTCCACCCCTCATGTCGCTTCCAGGCCTCATGATTGCCATAAAAGCCGGTAAATTTCCATACTTGACCATTTGACCCAGTACCAACAATAGCATTAATGTGACGGCGGCTAAAATTTTGTATTTCCACCGAGAGATAGTCATTCCATAACAATGCCAGTCCTCCACTACGTCCAACACAGTCCACCCCAAAAACATTTCCAAAACCTGTTTTAACACGAACCATTTCCAATCGCTTTGACAATAATTTAGTTTCCATTAAGAAATCCAAGAAGGGTTTCTTCTCCTTTACTATTCGGCAAAGGTCCCGAACTGTTCGGTGGTTCCCAAGCCCCCGGCAGTTCTAACTGAGGATACTCATCGAGATTGGCGGGGCTGGACGACAGCCTCCGCAACAGATTTCTCAATACTCGTAACACACTCAGCATTCAATCTTCCTTTCTTGCTACGCATAGGTATAACTTCTGATCTAACCAAATCCTCTGCTTTTCTTCGCCCAGTAACCTATGTAGAAAGACTCTGCACTAGGTTGTCTTGTGAAATTCCCCTTGCTTTTTTCTTCCATGTCCCATGGTTTGGCCGCAGAGGTGACGAGCACCCATCCTGAGAGGGTAAAGAATTAGCATTACCCGCTTCTACCATATGCCCCTCTGTTGCTGACTTGCCCATCATACTGCAATTATTCTTGACCCCACCTAAAAAATCAGCACCCTTGTTCAAAACAGCCCCCTTATCAACCTTCTCCACTAAAGGTGGAGTCCTCTCAGTAGGAGTCTCCAAATGCAATTTAAACCCTTCCGATAATACAGGGGTAAGATAACATTCACAATCTCCTTCATGAAGCAACCTACACGAGACACATATACCCCCCACACCTTTATTATTTGCATTACAGCTGGAACCTCCTTGTATCTGCAGCGCACTAGCATAGCATGCACCAACTCCCCCATGCAAAATACCCCTTGAGCACGTAGCCACCTTATCTACATGACATGCCATGCCCTTTGTGACACCGAATAAATGGTTAGTTTGCAGTTCAGAATTCTCCTTTGACGTGTCCACAACTCCCGCGCCACTAGAAGAAGTTTGTGAGAACGGACAGAGCCCTTCTCTCTGACCTTCTCGCTCAACTGCTGCACTTTGAATCTCTCGGCTAACTACTACATTTCCCCCACCGGCACCAGCCTCCATCGTAGACGGCAAACCATTCTGCAGGCCCCCCGTCTGACTTGGACTACTAGCTCCCTCTGGTGATGATGGGGAAGTCCGGTGATCCCATGGACGCTTACCAAACCACTGCCGCCCCTTCTCCTTCCCCCAGACAGACGGCGAGACCCTAAGCCAAAGACCAAATTCAGGCTTCGCCTCCTTAATACCCCTGCACCCTACTTCTCCATGGCGAAACATTCCGCAGTGAAATCAAAAATGAGGAAGCCTTTCGTATTGAAAAGGAATCCAGACCGTGTTCCCTAACAGAGTGAGCCGCCGACCTCGAGATATAGGCTTAGATAGATCTATTTTCACTCTTACACGTAAATACTTTCCCTAGCCAATACCTTTGTCATCAGTTTCAACTTCTTCAATCGTCCCCATTGTAGAGCCAATTTGATAGCCCACCTCTTGACCCATACATCCTAGCGGAAGATTAAACATTCGTACTCAGAAAGCCGCCTTATCAAACGAGATCTCCAGAGGAGGTGTCAGTCCATCAAACTCTTCCAAGGAAAACAAACTACCCTCAAACACCCACGGACGGCCCTCCAACACCCGAATCTTGTCCCATGAATGCTCAAAATCAGCCAAAAAAAGATTCTCCCCTATCACCTTAAAAGATATCGACCCCGTAGGTCTCCATAGTTGCACTAGTTTAGATCTTACAGTGTCTTTACCAATGTTCCTGTCAGAGATGAGTTTACCCACCAAGCAACAATTTCCTCTTGTTACAACCTCTGCAAAAGCTTGTGGTTGGACAAATACTTCTCCACTCTCACCCTCCGAAAGATTAAAATCTTGTCACTTATTGGTCAGATTGTCAGCCATCATACCCTCTTCCAATTCACCGCAAAGCAAAGAACCCAATCACTCCTCCAACGTCAACAAAGACTTGGAAAACTTTTCACGTCTCCCCTAGAAAACTAGAGAGAAAACTACTTAGCAATTGCAATTTCCATAGTTAAAAGTACATTTTAAAACAAAAACGTGAAAAGAATCATGTTTGGGAGTGTTTGAAAAAAATTGGTGATTTGAAAACATAGAAAAATATGTTTTCAAATTGTATGCGAAGCATAAACCTAATTTTAAAAACCGAACCACAATTTTATCAAATGCTAACTATATTTTTAAAAATCATGTTTTCATTAAAAATGTTTTAAATTGTTTTTCTTTTTTTTTAAAAAAAAAAACCACGCTTTTTTATTAAAAAAAATAAAAAAATAAAAAGAGAGAGAGAGAGTGAGAGGAAAAAATAATAGTATAAGAAAATTTAGTTAATGGATTCATGCCTCAACCTGAGACTGTCAATTATTCGGTTAATTCTTTTTTGCATGTACAAATAAATAGAAGAAAATGAGATGGGACTTAAACTATACAAAACCATTTTCTTCGTACTTGGGTAACGAGAATAAAATTAAATTCCAGAAATAGCAACACCATACCTTGTTACAACTAGATAGAATTTTCATCCTCGCTTAAATTCTCTCTTCTAGTAGCCTGTCCACCAAATGACTCCAATCAGCAAAAATGGTTAAGTAGCTTTCATGCAAGTCCCTGTTATTTTATTTTCTTTTTTCTTTTTCTAGGTATTATATAGGGAAAGGGAAGGGGGAAAAACATCAAACTGAAATTCAAAAAAAAAAAAAAATAAATAAATAAAGCCTGAGCAACTCAACAATAAGCCCAAAACAACTAAATCAGTGCTATTACAGCTAAAAGGGGGAAAAGTGTGCCTGTTGAATGACAAGGCTGGGCAACTCAACAATAAGGCAATTTATGGCTCGGGAAATGGCATAAACCTCATAAGGTTCCTTAACTCTTTCCGTAACATAAACGACTAAGCCATGAGACAAGGAAATGGACTCGAACCTCTTAGGGTCCCTGAATCCTACCTAAACCTCCACGTAGAAAGTGTTGCTGCAGCACACAAGAAGGAGATCCACATAGCAAAGATACTGATTGAGGTTGGATAAGATCAATTCTCGGGAGTAACCAACCCACACATAGCAAAGATGATACTGATTGAGGTTGGATAAGATCAATTCTCGGGAGTAACCAACCCACACATAGCAAAGATGATACTGATTGAGGTTGGATAAGATCAATTATCGGGAGTAACCAACCCAGCGTTAGGAGGACACCTCAAAAAAGTCTACAAGAAGATCTGCAAAACTCCATAGCCCAAAAGTGTAAATTAATTTATGGAAAGCCATTGTATGAGCATCGAGGAAGGCGACAAGCAAGCGCTCAGCTCAAAACAAAGCAGAGATGGAAGCGGCATGTGTAACATGCGAATCAGGGTGGCACGTGGAGAGCACGCACAACAGTAAAAGATATTGGAAGGTGTAGAGGAGACCGGTGACAATCCATATAGAGTTGGCCATTATTTACTTTATTGTTTTGTTAGCATTTATATAGGCTTTTTTTTTTTTTTTCAACCCTAGCTTTAGATAAGTCAATATTTGTATATTATAGGCTCATCTATAACTGCTTAGTTATTCATTCCAATTTGAATAAGAGCTTCATTATTGTCAGCGTTGTCGTGTCACTTCTTTAGTTAAATGAAGAGTTGAGAGCTTTAACATAATTAATGAAATGGGTTGTGTTTGAATTGACGTATATAGTTGTATACCACGACTCAACATGACACAAACCCTACCCATGAACCCAAATCATCACCCATATCTATAACCTAAATTGCTACTTCTGGTTTTTATGTATGACTATAATTCTAGGGTGGAAAATCCATGACAACGATGGCAAAACAGGCCACAAGAACATATAAGAAGCACAAAGCAAATTGCTTAGCTCTTTTGAAGCCTCATCCAAAGCCCCCAACAGTGAACACCACCACCACCAAACTTGCTCAAACTCAAATTTGATGCGACTATTAAATAAGAATTTATGATAACGAGTGGGATATGAAAATACCATTCACACATGGACAAGACAAGAAAAGGGGCCTTCTCTTAACCTTACTGTTAACGAGGCTAAGGCAACCCTTTGATTCCAAAAATATAATATTATTTTGGAAGGAATTGTTCAAATTGACAAATTGGAATGAATAACTGAAGCAAAAGGACATGACTTTTTTGCCAATTAATACGAAGAAATAACTAAAGAACGGCTGCTATTGAAAGGCAAGATCGGACGGCTGAGGAGAGGCAAGAATCTTATATATGATTTATATGTCCTTTGCTGGAATGACCAGTAGATTATGAGATAATATTTTCTTTATATTTGGCCCATCTCATTTTATAAATTAATCATTAGATTTGCGGAGTCAATGGTGAATTTCATAAATCTAATGATCAATCTATTAACTTTGCAGAGTCATTAGATCCCTAACATTTCTCTTTATGACTTGTTCGAGCGGACCAAATGGGGCACGTGGCTTTGGAGGGAAAAATGCATGGGCCGAATCTTTGGGCCGTTGAAGTTCGAATTCAAAAATATGAAATTAACTGGTTGGATGAGTTTGTTACGATTGAGCCTGATTTTGGGTTTTTTTTTTAGAATCGTAATAGGTTTATTTAGAAGTAAGACGTGGGGAACCAAAATAAAAAAAGATCTTGATTAGCAAATTTCATTAGACTTTTGGGAGGCCTTGACATCCTGGAATTAGCCAAATAATTATCCTATCTTATTGTTCCTTTGAAATCAGTCATTTGTAATTTTTCTTTACCTGAGTTTCAAGTTCAGTATTTAATTAGAATTAAGTTTCAATTGTTCATTACCACATTTGGTTCTAGAAGTTCCTCTTGTGTCCCTCTAAAAAAAACATGGCTTTAAAAATCACTATTTGATTGAATTATCAATAATGATTTATCACAAGTTCAATGGTAATTTTAAAAGTCACATTATTTTTAGACCGATACAAGAATGACACAAGACAGACTTCTAACATTACTCGTAAAATTGATATCAAGCCCTTGAAGCATTCACAATCGATCCTCTACATTTTATCTAAAGTAACTAAACTGTGACACTTCTGCCTTAAATTGTAAATTAGCCCTTCGTGACGGGCTTAAAAGTGCCTAGGAAGGATTTGGCTTAGGTCACAATCATAATTCATGCATGATCATTAAATTCATTCTTACCAATGTTCTAAAACAATGTTACATTACGTTTAGGTTAGAGAGGTTTAAGTGGCTCTTTGAAGACTTTACTTGGGAAATTCTTAACCCTTTCTAAGCATTATTTAATTGCATGATTTTAATATAAAACTATTTATTTGCTTTATGTAAAATGATTATGTTATGTTATTCCTATGCTTACTGCAAGTGATTGTGTTATATGAAAAGTTTCCATCAGAAGCTTTTAAAACTCGAAAATTTATTTTTTGTCACTCAATCTTTTATGGGTATAACTCTTTAGTTTCATTTATGTTCCAAATGAAAGATATTCCAGTTTGAAGAAGTTTATCCTTTTGGAAGATTCCTAGATTGAGAAGGTTTTATTTAAATAAAGATTTCATGTTATGGAAATTTCTACGGTTGAAAATAATGGAAAAGTGAAACCCTTAAATACTTTGCCCAAAGATGTGTAAGGAGAAAATAAACAAAGAATGAGAAAACTTATCCATCTCTCTCCCACCTCTTGTGCAGATATGTCAAAAAAAAAAAAAAAAAAAGAAAGTTAACAAACCTAGCTCTAATAGGTTGGGGGCATTACCCAAACGAAAATTAAATAAAATTAAATGCGGAAACATTTGGTATAACTAGCATTAATGTCTAACAACACCAATTATGCAGCACATTGGGCCGCGGGCAAAAAATTTTATGGCTGCATTCCCTATTACCCTTTTCCTTCACTCTCAGTACCTATTACTAGTGGGAAGGATTCTCCAGACTTTTTATTGCTTCTCTAGTTTGTTGTTTTTGTTCTCGTTGTTTGTTGTTTTACGATGTACTCACAAAAAAATAAAAAATAAAAAATAAAAACAAAACATAGTAAGGTTGAGTGAAAAATGCTCAATAAAAAGATCATTAACCATAAGACAGTTGAGTTAACTTCATTTTCTTTTAACACTGACTTTTTCTTCAAAATCATATAGAAAAACACTTTTCAACATAGTATTAAATAATTCTTATCAAAAGAGTATTAACTATTACTTAAAATAGTTGTTCTCATAGACGTTTGGCAATTAGCTAAAATATTTAATTAAAGGGTTAAATACTCCATATCCCCTTAGGGTTTTTCAACTTTATTTTTTTTCTTCAGTGGTTTCATTTTTATCACAGGAGGTCCTAGTGGTTTTGATAAGTGACCAAATTAGTCCATCCGTTAGGACTGACACGTGGACCAATCAGACGTCGACATGTGGCACATATTAATTTTTTTTTTAAAATTAAAAAAAATGTATTTAAAAAAAAAAAGAAAAAAAAAAGAAACGGAAAAAAATTGGGGGTGGCCCCTGCTGAGCCACCCCCAAATGGCCCCTCAATTTTTTTTTTTTTAAAAAAAAACATTTTTTTAATTAAAAAAAAAAACATTTTTTTTTAATTTTTTTTTTTTTAAAAAATTAAATATGTGCCACGTGTCGATGTCTGATTGGTCCACGTGTCAGTCCTAACGGTCAACTAACGGATGAACTAACTTGGTCACTTATCAAAACCGCAGGGACTTCCTGTGATAAAAATGAAACCACATGAGTGAAAAATATAAAGTTGAAAAACCCTAAGGGGATATGGACTATTTAACCCTTAATTAAATGCTTAACAAAGAAATAATGCCAACTTCAAAACTTTAATAAATACAGTCAACGTAAATAAAACAAAATAAAACGAAAAAAAGAAAAAGAAACATAAATAAAACAAAAACTCCCATTGGTGACAGAACTACCCTCAACACGTGGTGGCCGGGCCACGGGTTGGATAAGTTTTCGAACCACCTTCATTTTTTTTTTTTAATTTGAATTTATAAAGCTACTTTTGTTTTATTAGAAAAATTTTAGAATTATTTTTATCTT
Organism: Corylus avellana; assembly: GCF_901000735.1. Taxonomy (NCBI): domain Eukaryota; kingdom Viridiplantae; phylum Streptophyta; class Magnoliopsida; order Fagales; family Betulaceae; genus Corylus; species Corylus avellana. The sequence continues at coordinate 19,568,020 of NC_081545.1, read as the reverse complement.
TTTGTTGGCTCAGAAGAATATTATTGACATTATTAATAGTTTATAAGAGAACTCCGCAACAATTGATAATTTAAAAATGACATTAATAATATTAGAATATGATTCTTTCTAATTTAAATGAATTGGATAATATCTCGTAAGTTATAGTGAAATAATATTTTTATTTTTTTATTTTTTAAGGAGATAAAAATATTAAAAAAATAAAAATATTATTTCATTATAACTAATTGAATATTATACCGTTGAAATGAAATTGAGAGATTCTACTTCATCCATAGCATACAAATCTGAAAATCTGAAAAACAAGCCTTTGTAGATGCTGACACGATTAATGAAATGGATTTTCATTGTTAATTAATATGTTACTGTAAGTCAGAAATGGGTTCCTTCCTGTGTAGGTCTCGTTTCTGAAATATATATATATATTTTTAAAAGAGTTTCTGAACCTTTCAGTTTCGGTAATGCTGTTTGGTTTTGATTTTGATTTTATAGATGCCGATAAATATGCCACCTCATTCCCACCTATTTTATCCCGACACGGCATATCCCTACCCCCTTCACGTGGATCTATATTAAGCCACTTCCCCACCTTTCTCCTCCCACCTACTCTCACCCACAACCTTTGCAGCCATGGGTCACGACTATGTCACCAACAAAAACGGACCTCCGGGCGACGGGTTCAAGCTCGTAGGCTTCTCCAACTTCGTCCGGACCAACCCGAGGTCCGACAAGTTCGGTGTGAAGCGCTTCCACCACGTGGAGTTCTGGTGCACCGACGCCACCAACACCGCCCGGCGGTTCTCTTGGGGGCTGGGCATGCCCATCGTGGCCAAGTCGGATCTGTCCACGGGCAATCTGACCCACGCCTCCTATCTCATCCGCTCCGGCAACCTGTGCTTCCTCTTCACCGCCCCCTACTCGCCATCCATAGCCGCCATGGAGAGCGTGGGCCCTACCGCCACCTCCTCAATCCCCAGCTTCGACCACGCCGCCAGCTGCGCCTTCGCCTCCACGCACGGACTCGGCGTCCGCGCCATCGCCGTCGAGGTGGACGACGCCGAAGCCGCCTTCCACACCAGCATCTCCCACGGCGCCAGGCCCGCGTCCCCGCCGGTCGTCCTCGACGGCCGCACCACCCTCGCCGAGGTCCACCTCTACGGAGACGTCGTTTTGCGCTACGTGAGCTACAACAGCTCCAACCCGAACCCCCAAGACTCCCCGGACCCAGACTCCTGGTTCTTGCCCAAATTCGAACCCGTGGACGAGCTCTCTTCCTACCCGTTGGACTTCGGGATCCGACGGCTGGACCACGCCGTGGGCAACGTGCCGGACCTATCTGCGGCCGTCTCCTACGTGAAAAGCTTCACCGGATTCCACGAGTTCGCTGAGTTCACGGCGGAGGACATCGGAACGAGCGAGAGCGGGTTAAACTCGGTGGTTTTGGGAAACAACGACGAAATGGTTCTGTTGCCGATGAACGAGCCGGTGCACGGAACAAAGCGGAAGAGTCAGATTCAAACATACCTGGAGCACAACGAGGGAGCCGGGGTGCAGCACTTGGCGCTGATGTCCTCGGACATCTTCAGAACGCTGAGGGAGATGAGGAAGCGCAGTGGGGTCGGTGGCTTCGAGTTCATGCCGTCGCCGCCGCCGACGTACTACAAGAATCTGAAGAATCGGGCTGGAGACGTGTTGACCGATGAGCAGATCAAGGAATGCGAGGAATTGGGGATTTTGGTGGATAGGGACGAACAGGGCACCTTGCTTCAGATCTTCACCAAGCCCGTTGGAGATCGGTATGCTAATTTTGTAGCAGAAATTAATAATTTGCATAAAAAAAAAAAAAAATTAACATATTTGACGAATTTGTTTGACTGATTTCATATTTTCAGGCCAACCCTGTTCGTAGAGATAATCCAAAGAGTAGGGTGCATACTCAAGGACGAAGAAGGGAAGGAATACCAAAAGGGTGGATGCGGGGGATTTGGGAAGGGAAACTTCTCGGAGCTCTTCAAATCCATTGAAGAGTATGAGAAAACACTGGAAGCCAAACGAACCCCTGAAACTGCTGCTGCATGAGCAATTGCTGCAAGAATAATGCCAATCTGGTGTGGGCAATGGTTTATATCAACTCCAAATAGGAATAATAAATTCTGGAATTTACTGAAAATATTTGAATAAGATTTTATTGCTATGAATTTTTGTATGTTCTTTTGTAAAAATTATGATAATTATAAGATGTTTAGAAGACAGAAGTTATTGAATGTTGATTACTTTCTTGATTTTTTTTTATTAGAGATAATCATATTATATGTTGGGCGGTCGTGGTTGAAGGCTTTTCTGCCAATTTGCTAATTTATTATCAAAAGCCCTTAGAGATAGGATTTCAAATCCTACTCCCATATAAAATATGGAGTTATTTTGGTGTTTGTCTTTTACGTAAAGCATCACCCAGCTTTTTACGTAAAACATCCCTTTAATTAGTTATCATATTGCACAAAAATTTATTGTCATATTTTATGGCTACTTGTTTGTTTATGGATTATTGTAACATCCCGATCTCATATTGGGAAGATGAGAAGAAGCCCACATAGAGTGGATGGTTTATAGAGATAGTCATGGGTGTTAAGTCCTACATTGCCTAGTTACTAGGTGAAACTGAGCTTTATAATAAATTCTAGGAAAACTCTAAATTGACTAGTTCTTTTGAAGTAATAGCACAGATGTGACTAGCGCTTTTCCTTGGATCGTTACAATTATAATATTGCAACTTATTCAAGTGAAGTGCGGATTTGGATTGCCTACCCGAGCGTCTCGAATAACTAATGATGAATGAGCCATTTTTCATTTCCAACAAATTAGGCCTTTTTAACTTTTTCCAATTATTTTGTTACATATTCACTATTGACACTAAATTTTTTTGGAAAATTTCATTTATCCTCTTAAACTGTCACTCCCTTTGCAATGCTTTAAAGTTCAAAACATCTCAATTTAGTGTATCAAACTTATAATTTTTTTCAATGTCCCTATTCGTTAGGATTTTCTGTTAAATCCCAACAAAATTTTCAAAATATACCATTTTTTTTAGAATTTCTTTTTTCAAACATTGAGGCATTGGTATTTTTGCAAATACCGTTAAATTCAAACAAACACATTAATCTTTGCAATTTTTTTTTTCCTAAAACATATGGGAGTATTTTGGAAAACGTTAACTGAAAAGTTAATAGAATGGCGAAAAATTGAACTTTAGAAGGACATTGCAAAAGTGATGACAATTCAGAGTAAAGTGAAGTTTTCCTAATTTTTTTTTATTGTATCTTTAACACCATCGATCAGAAATTTGAAGATGCCAGCAGCAAGGGCAGCATATGTATTTGTTTCCAACACCAAAAGCTCACCTTTTTCCAAACCTCCGAAAATCCATGACGATAAGTTCGTTTTTTGTTTCCTATTTTTTTGGTTCTGATTTTGTGGGCTTAGTGTTGTTGGTGAGAGAAGAGGATCTTGGGGAGAGAGAGGCGATAGTGTTTGATATGTTGGGGATTATGCCCCAAATCACATCGGTGATTTTATATCCCTGATAACATTTAATGTTTCTAATGAATATATGTTTATTCACTGATTAAATTATTTTGAGCATATGACATTTAAAATATCTTTTACATGCATATTACCAATAGTTCATTATGCATGTGAAAGGTTGTAGGATAACATTGAATATGACTATGAGTGTGAGTAACATGGTTATCATACAAGGTCTAAGTCCATAATTCTTGTATTTTTAAAGATAGAAAATTTACAGTCAATAAATGGAATTGATGCAATTCTATTTTCAGTAAGACTGTTAAACATCGAATCTTGGTGATTTACCTTGATCAAGTGGCGTCGTGTAAGTGTTGAGACCTAAGGTACATAACTCCTTAAAAGATTGCTTTAGACTCTGATTCTAAATTCGGAGGGAATTGTGGATTCAGATGCTTCATGTAAGTTGCTTTGCTGTATCAAAGAGTAAAACTTATCATCGGTCGAAATAAAACCTTAATACATTAGGTGATCACATGAAACATTGTGAGAAATCTCTTTTTTATTTATTTATTTATTTATTTTTTTAAAGAGGGAATTCAAATCCTTTGTCAGTTGGCATTAGTTTTTCTGCATTAAAATTTGTAGGCGATTATCGCTGGAATTACACTTACTTATTATCAAAATAAAACTATATTCTTATGGTGTAATAACATAGACAATACTTCATTTAATTTCTTACTTGAAAATGCTCGCTTATTTCCATTCATAAATAACTGGCTCATTCCATACTTAACTGTGAAATTTACTTATTAAGACTTATGTAGCTATTAAGTCTTGTAGGTTACTTACATGATGAAGGAAATCTCTTTCTGTGAAGAGGCCAGTGGCATGTTTGCCATGTTAGCTTATTTAAGATACGCCAAAGGCCTATTTTGTATAATCAAGTATGATTAAAATATCTGCATCTTAATTAGTAGCTCCCTTTCCAAAGACTTTTCAAAGTCTAAACCAACTAAAGGCAATTTTACTTGAAAAAAAAAAAAAAAAAAAAAAACTTAATGCAACTTTTAAAACAAAAGCCTAGTGTATATATATATATTGTTTCGATCGAGAAGAAAAGGTCGAGAGTAAGAGACAAAGGACATTGACATTGAAAAGTGAAATTGCGAATTATGATTTCGACTTTTGTGAAACTCTGAAGTCATTCTTTCGGTATGCTATTTATTTATTTATTTTTTTTCTTTTCTTCAAGCTGTTCAACAATACAAATCAATTGCTTTTTGATAATTTCTCCATTTTTTTTTTTTAAAATTTCAGTTACGTAATTAAAATTTTATATTTAAATTGCTTAAATAAATTAAATATTTATGAATATGTATAGTTTTTGTTAAGTTTTTAATTGTAAGAAATATATAATTGTAATTACTTAAGATTATGGAGTACAACAATGATTCCATTGACTTCAATCAAATTCTATACGAGCTTGTGTCGAGATAGATTTAACAAATATGCCGTTAGATCCTTGCTTTTAAAAAGAAAAATATCATTACTATCTTAGTGATGAAGATCAAATCCGAAGACAATTAAATAAATTAATTATTGGCGTGACAAAATAAATTGTATGTTACATTTATATGTTAAAACAATTATTAAATTTTGTTAAATTATTTATTTATTTCGTTAGTATAGTTTTTAATATTTTTAATGAATTTTTGTTCAAAATTTTTTTTCATTCACAAAAAAAAAAAAAAAAAAAATTACAAAACATTTTGACCATGGTTTGTAGAATTAGAACTTTTAAACTAAAAAATAGTTTTTTTGGAAAATTTTTTCCACATAGACTAACTTTTTTGTCTTGTACAACTTTTTACTTTTAATGTATTCAAAGTACTTTAAGCTCCTTAATGCAATCCTAAACAAACTTTTTGTTTTTGTTTTTGTTTTTGTTTTTTTTTTTTTTTTTAATTTTTAAAAAGGCAAGTGAAAAGGGAGGAGGGCAATGAGAAATACATTAAAAAAAGAAAAGAAAAAAGGGTGGACAATGCAATAAACACCCAAAGAAACCAACCAATATAGTGCAAATAGATCCTAAAACTATTGAGAATGGGCCAGAAAATTGGTCTACCCCATTTGAGTCCCCGATGGCCATGAAAAAGGCCGTGACAATCGAATATAGGCTTAGGTCTGTAAGGTTCTTTTTATAGGAGAGTTAGAGCGAGCAATAGGGCTAAAGTGTCCATAAACTTTTTTTTTAATTGAACGTTCGAGTCCAACCTCGAACGTTCCCCTTTAATAGTTTGAATTCAACTTCGAACAATCGAATCTTACATCAAACGTTCATCTAGGCAGAAGTCCAAAATTCTACCTCCTCCTCACACTTATAATCAATTCTGTCACTCTCGTATACCAATTAGAACATACTTAATCTAGATTAAAGGTCGGAGTATTACATGAATACGGTAATCGTACCGTTTGTGCATGGCTGCTCATAGCCTAGCATGTTCTTTTCTTCAATAGCACCTGATTGAGTTGTGCACTCAGTCCTTTAATTAATTTACACATCTCGCACCTCATCGATCCCATTTCAGACTAACCATTCAAAACGTTGGTCTGACATGTCCAACTCTGATACGACATTGTTACGTTCTTAGGAGATTGAATGCGTAACCAGTTTCTGAATTGGAAAATTATTAGGATGGTTTCTCCTTAACTTCCCTACTCTGAGAAAATAAGAATTTGTTAATTTTATTCCATAATAATGCATATTTAAAAGATTGGACTACAATAGAAAATAGAGCCCTACATGAAGTAGGACTTCCATATGACAACCCAACCTAATATGACTCCTAATTAAATAACAATACCAAGACTCCTAAGCAGTAAACATAACCCAAGAATGTAACACCCGCATTCATTCCTATTTTTCTCCAAACACCTCCCATAAACTTGGAGATGTGCCATATCTGGAAATATTCAGTGAGCTGAGCTTGCACCAAAAAAAGAAAAAAATAAAATAGTGGAAAGGGAAATTCAAGTGTACAGCTTGAGAAGCAGAGATGATACATTACAACATGTCAAAGAAACTTTGCTAGACCCTTTTTAAATAAATGATTGGAGATTATCTGGCTTGTTTTCTCTGAAGGATGGAAAGCATCCCAAAACACATATTTATTTGCATCTGTGCACGTAAGTGGACTTTGTGGATCGCAGAGGTAGCTCATCTCAAATCTCCCTGTGCCACAGCATCCCACTTCTACCACCTCCATTCCTGATAATCAACACCAAATAGTTCTCCAATGGTCAATTGTTATAAAAATATTGCTGAAAAGGACAGAAAATATCGAGTAATTCTAAAAAGTGGATTAGATTTATTATTTTTACTTTTTCTAATCCTCTCAAATATGAAGTGATTTATTGAATTTTGACTTTAATAATTTTGATTGCAAATTGCATTAATATCATATTAATTGCAACTGCAATTGCATTAATATCATTCTTTCGACTTGTTTCCGACCAAAAAAAAGAGGACCACAAATAGACCAGGGAATTTGTTTTCCATTGCCTGCCTCGTACCAACCAGACAGAAAATTAAGTTGAATCCATATAAATTATTCTACCAGAGAAAAAGAAAAGAAAAGAAAAGCAAAGAAAACAAGTCTTTTTTCCTTTTAAATCTTATTTATTATGACTTGATATTTATCTTAATTAACATAATTAACATAATTAATAGCCTTATGTCTTGTCTAAGTAATGCTAGAAACCATCTTTTTATCTTCTTAAAGCTGATGTAGCTTTTAAAATCACCATTAAATTTTATATGAATTATACTTGAATTTTGATCCAATGGTGATTTTGAAAGCCACATCAGCTTTAGGAGGATGAAAAAAAGGTCCCTACTGTTACTCGTCTTGTCTGGATCTCATTTTGGTTAAACAGTTAAACGGTGGAAGTGGGAAAATCTTATGTGCTAGGAACAAAGGCCTCTCAAATTATACCACATGTTTATCATATGCAAATGCAAATTTTTCTCGATACGTACGATGTGATCGCGTACCGCAATATTATTTAGCTGTACCATCGGTGGAACTGTAGTAAGACTTTATTGGGAGAAAAAAAGTAAGAATGTAAAGTATGAAAAAGTAATTTTTTTTTTTTTGGTAGTAATTTTTTTATTTGAATAATAATAAAAAGTGATTGATTTAATGTAAAAAGTAAGAACATTGGGAGTTGAAAAAATTGATGAATAGTATGGAACCTTTTAGCGGCTTTTGCCAAATAGCCCAGTAATTGGCCGAGAAGATCTGCATGCTCGTTGTTCTTTTCTCATAGCAGCTCATTGAATTTGGGAAGCTTTTAGGTTTAACCCAGCTAGTACTAGGACTAGTTCATTTGAGATTGCAATTTCTAAACATGTAATTTAGAAATGTGTGATTTTAAAATGCGATATTAAAAAATGGTAAAATTGTAGGTTTGTTTTAAAAGTACAATTTAACCTTTAAAATCGGGTGTTTTAAAAATGAATTCCTTATTATATGTATTTTGAAATCACAAATTTTTTAAAAACGTGCTTTCAAATGATATATTTTTTTGGGATAAATTTAAAATTACATTTTTAATATATAAAATCACAGTGACAAACGCATTCTTAGAGAGTGCGTTCATTCTGGGTTATGAAGTTATAGAAGGTAGTTTATAGTATGATGTGAAAGTGGAAGAATTAATGAAAGAAATGCCCATCCAAACTTACCATATTTTGAAGGTCTTGTAATGATTTGCTGCAAAATGCTATATATATCTGCAAATAACAGTACAAGGTCAGGAAGCTCCTTGCTCAGCTTTGCCACCAAGCCCTCCAATTTCCCATTAAAATCCAAGGCCAGATTGTTGAATTCCTCCACACAACCATGAAAATCCATGATATTCATGGTCCTCTCCAATGGCAAACACCCCATTGGAGGAACCCCAGCTAAGTATATTTTCCGAGCTCCCAGTCCATAAAGATCCTGGATGAAATTCCTGGCAATTCCTATGAGGAAATCTTCATATTGTCTGATGGTGAACTGGGATTTTCGATCAGGGAATATGTAATAGTTCTCAAGGAAGTCGTTTGTTCCAATACTAACCAAATATAAAGCCTCCCTTATTATTTCGTTTGCCTTCTCCTCCCCAGCATACTCTTTCAATTTCTTTTGGTATTCCTTGTAGTACTCTACTTCCTTCCACAGTGGTATCACACCCTGAAACATGCAATTAAGTTGTTACTATTGAGACAAGAGTTACAATAACTCAAGAGACAAATAAATCAAGAGTCAAGACAAGAACTCAAGAGACAAGAGTTATAAATGATAAATTAACTTTATTGTTGTTAATGTAAAACCAGAAAAGACTTGTAACGTTTATACTTTTTCTCTATAAATAAGAGTATTGTACACACTCAAAAATATCAAGGAAAAACATAATCATGAAAATGATTTGATATGTGGACGTAGGTTATAGGCCGAACCACCTTAATTCTTCGAGTCTCTGTTCCTTGTCATCTCTCTTCTTTAAATTATAAGTTCTAATAATTACATGTGCATAACCTGCGTTTAACATGCAGATTTTTTTTTTTTTTTTTTTTTCCGATAACTGGGGGTATATAGGGTTCCGCCTCCACTAGATATTTGGGATACCATTCAAAACACTCTCTCTACACTGATTAGGTAAAGAACAGACTTTCGCTTGCAAGTGTTCCTCTAAGAAATTATTTGCATTCAATCAAAATCAAACCTTAGACCTGATAATATGGTAAGAGGGTATGAAATAAAAAGTGTATCATATTGACACTTACCAGAACATCAGAAGTGGCATTGTCATAGCCAGCTCCAGCAGAGGCAAAGCAAACTCCAGTAGCAAAATCTGAGATATTATACGTTGGATCCAAGTAGGCAGGTACTGTTGGCTTGATGCCAAAAGCCTCGGAGAAGAAGTCAGTAGCAACGCGACCATTGGAGAACCGTCCGGTAGGGCGGCCGCCAAGAAAATCACGACCGTAAGGCTCGAAATTACTCTTGGCGATTGTTGGAATTTGGTTGTTGTTGCCTGTATCCACGGTTGAGTCTCCAAACACTATAAGTGCAGGAACTTTAGCTTTGGATTTGGCTACTAGTATTAGGATTTGAATTAAGAATAGTTGAATTGAAATGTACATGAATGCCATTGAACTTAGTGGCTCAGTTGCAGGTCGGATAAGGAAATGGGGATATTATAAATAATATTTGGAGACAGCTAGAAGAAACTCTATTCATTTCCTGCATAAGAAAAGTCAGGATGTGAATGGAATTGAATTGACGAAGTTTGGTGAGAGTTCTTTATTGGTTTTAATTGGCTAGGACCAGGCCTATACGTATACCAGCACTATGAGCTGCAGGCTTATCTAAGAAGTTAACCTTGGTCCTTGCAGTACAAGTAGAAATTGGATTGAGATGCCTCATAATTTCTAATAAAAGGGTAACTTATGCTTCATTTATTTCGACGTAAAATGTTTTCAGTAAAAATTATGATTCCTTGGAAACATTTTTTGGTACAAAGAATTAATGAGAACATTTTACGGTTTTAAAAAATAGAAACAATTTTCCAAAAATTAAAGAGGCTTTTCTTTCAAACCGAAAATATTTTTCATTGACTATTATTTTTTGTTACGCTAAATATCCGAAAATATGAAAAATATTTTCTAAAAATAATTTTACTTTGCCTTGGTCTAAATGCTTAGAAAAAAAGAGAAGGCTCAAAAAGGGTGTTCGGTTGCCCACCTCAAGATAAGGTGGGAGTGCTCTGGCAATTTATAAGTTTGTGAGGGTGTCTGGAACGCACTTCAGGAGAGTGGTTGGTCATCCATCACCATTAATTGTTTTGGGTGATCTATTCTTCAGGATCTTTTGGGGGGTGATTTGCTAACCCTACAACATATTTTGGAGGTGATCGATGCACCAACTACTCCATTAATTGTTTTGGGTGAGAATCATTCTTAAGAGGTATTTGGCCAAAGAATTGGGAACAGATCGTCTAATTAGTTATAGTTATGGGTATTTTTATCTTTTCACTTTTTGAAAGAACAAAAATACCTCTCCATTATAATTAAGTGAAGAGAATCTTAATTCCAAGAAATTGAAGAGGGAAAAATGGTACGTTGAAAATTGTTGGTTATTTATTTTTTTTAAGAAAATGGTTACTTTAAAGAATTGCATGCGATCACTAGAAATTGTAGAAGATCAGTCTCCGTACAACTGTTTTCTGGGGTAAAATTTATATTAATAGGTGAATAAAAACCATCAAACCCAGCAAAGGGTGAGTCAGCAGATTCTTCAATGGCGTCGGTGTGATTGCTGGAATTTATGATGCTGTAAACAAATTTGAAGATAAGGTTACTTATGATGATAAAGGTAGCTAGTAAAATGCACATATAAATTTACTTGATAAAGTCTACAATATTATCGAAAGAAGATCTGAGATTTCAGTTCTAAAACTGGAGAAAGAGATTTTTTGAAGGGATGTGAATATGTTGTCTCCAATTTTGTATCCATAATATTAAGGATTAAGTGGAAGAAAAGGAGAAATGATTATGTAATCTATGCAACTCTTCAACCTTTTTTCTTTTAACCTCCATAAAAGTTAGGGGTAATTACGCTTCTGCGTATTAAAAGCCGTTGTCGAAGTTTCGTATAGGTAAACTTTCTGCTGGGCTTGCTCATCTGTAGTTTTAACACCGCTTCCGTTCAGATGCCTTCCAGAAAAAAAAAAAAAAAAAAACGTTAAAAGCTTTTAGAATGACTGAAGCGTCACCACTAACTTTACTCAAATAAAAATTATTACTATATATATATATGCTGCTCATATCATATATATATATATATATGGAATTTCCTCTCAGTTGCGGGTCACATTGTGACCCACGGTGGGTCACCAAGTGACACATGAGGTCACCAAGTGAACCTCGGTTGGGTCACTTTGTGACCCCCGTGGATCACCAAGTGACCCACGGGGTCATAAGTGACTAGGGGTGAGCGCGGGTCGGATAACCGCCTTTTCTCCTACCTGACCCGCACCCTGCAGGTTTTGAAATATCCAACCCGCTACCTGTGAAAATTAAGTGATATCCACTCAGGTTTGGGTTTTGCGGGGTGGGTTGGGTTCTTTTCCATCCTTCGCTTCCTCTCCTTTCTTTTCCTCTGCTGGTTTCTCTTCTTTCTTCTCCTATGGTTTCTTCTCCTCCATTTTCGTCTCTTCTGCATTCTTTTCCTCCTAAACAAACACAACCCTACATCAGAACCCCGAGAAACAAGACTATAAACAATGGAAAATAAAACCAAAGAATAATTCAGATTAAGATAATGATAAAACAGATCTCTTGGTTCCCATTCATGAAAGAGGTCTAGAGAGAGAAAAAAAACCTGGATCGTGGTCTGTGGAGTTGGGAGTGGCACGCAGCCTGTGGTCTGAGGAGGTGGAGTAAGAGAGGGAGAGAGGCTAGAGAGGCTAGAGAGCAGACGACGGCAGAATAGAGAATTAGGGTTAGAGTTTTTTGATTTTATAGTTATGTGGGGCTGGGCGGGTACCCGCAGGAAAAAATTCTATACCCGCAACCCGCCTCGCCCCGCCCCACATGGGTTGGATAAAATCCAACCCGAATCTGCAAAAACACCCTTAAAATCTGACCAGGTCAAGGCGGATCGAGGCAGGTTTGCGGGTTGGATGGGTTCTTGCCCAGCCCTACAAGTGACCCACATTGATGGGTGACCCATGATGGTCACTTTCTTCTTTTTTTTTTTTTTTATTAATTTATTTTTTATGAAAAAATTAATTTATATATATTTTTAATTTTTTATTTGGGAGTATTTCTGTCTTTTAATTAAATTTAACATTTAAAAGAAAATATTCCATTCAATTTAACGAGTTTGACTCACAAAATGGGGGTTTTTGGAAGAAAATGGTCGTATGATAGGGTCGGGCAGTAAGGTTGACAGTTTATGGGGGAAATTGACAATGCGTTGTAGTTGATAGGGGAAAAGGTAATTATCCCTAAAAGTTATTATGTACCTTTATGGGGATAATAAAGTGTGGAAATGACCACACTTGTTATAGTGTGATCATCTTTTACACATCATCATCTCCCACTTAATTATACTATAACAATATCAAAATGTAATAAACTTAGTTGAAGATGATTCCTTGGTACCAATAATTTTTCTCCAAGCCAACCATCAACTGTAAAATCTCTAAATCGTCATCAAATCATGACACGGCTCTACGTGCGCATGTTTTTGTCAATATTTTATCTAACTGCACCTTTTACCATATGTTATCCCACCAACATCGTATTGTGGGTGACTTTATTTTGCTATGTTTCAAGCGAATGATATTAATTCTCCACGGTTGGGAACATAGTTGTTGTGCCGAATACTCACCTAAATTAATAGGCGAATATTTGGTACATTTTACTCGTAAGTGCATAAGATCAAAATGATAGTATAGGATGCAAGTACGAGATCATTCCCACGAGGATTGATGATTTTTTTTTTTTTTTAAAACGGTTTTTCCAAATTAAAATACCAAATTTGTCACGAAATTGATATAATGAAAAGAGATAAAGATAAGTGAAAGTGTTAGGGATTCGACATCCACCACTAATCAGACTAATTAAGATAACAATATGCCAATGTGCCAATTATACTGGTATATTTCATGCTTGTCAACCTAAGGGTATGGGTGTATACTCCTTAAGCTATGGATCTCCCTAAGCAACGAATTAGGTATAAGTGTCTACTCTAATTCTTTTATTTCTTAAAGGATTTAGCATGGGTGTCTACTAAGTTGTTCTTTAAGAAAGCATAAATCTATGAAAATCGACAAACACATGAAGCCTAGGGCATGGGTGTCTACTCTCAGTTTTTCATGTTGATTAATCCAAGAATCTGTGATGGGGTTCTTTTGTTACTCTATTAAGCCCAGGACTCAGTCATCCAAATTGACTTAAATAACAAGTCCATATCACATGCATACGTGGATCAGGCACATTCATATGATGAATTCAACTAATAAAAAAATAATCAATTTAAATATACCAAAATATGATTGTAGCAAAGGCACCAATATTGAAATCCTAAAAAGACATGGTTAGGGCTTCAATCTAGCCCCTAACTAAAGAGTTAGTTACATATAATTAAAATAAAGGGAAAAGAAAGAACCGAAAATGACTCTTGGAAGTATCCTCCAAATTATTCTCTTTGAAATTGTCTCTTCAATGGTCTCCTTTTTTCTAGAGGCCTAGAGGTTTATTTATAGGTTTAGAAAAACCCTAAAAGCCCTAGAAACCCTAAAAAAGTCGCAGGTCTAAGTCCTAGTCCAATTGGAACTTTGAAAACCTAAGCTGATGTGGAAAAGGAGTTTTTCCTCGTGTCCTGCTGCTCTAGTGCCACTACAAGAAAGTTGTTCATTAGGGGCGACTTATTAGGGGCGACTAAAAAGTCGCCCCTAATACTCAACTATTAGGGGCGACTTTGAAAGTCGCCCCTAATAGTTCAGTATTAGCGTCCACCTAATAGCGGACGCTAATAATGGGTCGAAAATTGGACTATTAGCGTCCACTTTATAGTGGACGCTAATAAGTCGACCCTAATACACGCGCGGGAATTATCCGAGGGGCAGGAAAAATTTAAGCGGCGAAAAAAAAACTTTTAGGGTCCATAATAGTCGACCCTAATAATTAACAAATAGCGTCCACTTAAGTGGACGCTATAAGCTGGGAAAAAAAAAAAAAAACAAAATCACATAAAAGCTCAATAGGGTCGACTTTCATCGTCGACCCTAATAGTTAGTTATTAGGGTCGACAAAAGTCGACCCTAAAGAGTAAGTAGTAAATCAAAAAAAAAAATAAAATAAAATAAAATAGATAACTAATAGCGTCCACTCTAAGTGGACGCTGAAGATACATCATTAGGGTCGACTTTAAAAGTCGACCCTAATGCTTATGTATT
>NC_081545.1:19540844-19552840 GCF_901000735.1 Corylus avellana | reverse complement strand
GCGATCGATCGTAACCATGGTGCGACCGATCGCAATAACAGAAAGTTGGATTTCAACATTCTGTTACTGCGATCGATCGCACATTGTGTGCGATCGATCGCAGTAACAGAATGTTGGTATCAAACTTTCTGTTATTGCGATCGGTCGCACCCAAGGTGCGATCGATCGCAGAAACAGAAAGTTTGATTCCAACTTTCTGTTATTGCAATCGGTCGCACCCATGCAGAAAAGCTCAAATATATATATATATATCACTGCATTATTTAAAATTTTTAAATAAAGTGACACAATATGCACCGTCGATTCCATCCTCCTAAAGAAAGATTTTAAATTGTATATATTTGCCATTTGGTTAGTTGTTACATATGGACTAATTTGAAGAGTTAATTCTCATTTCATAATTCATATTAAATTTTACAGATCTAATAGTGTATATATATATTATATGATGAATATATTGATACCTTATGGAAAGATTTTACACTGTTAAATATAACAAAATAAAATCTAAACCGTAAAATAATTCATCTCAGTTTTAAGTGAAAATATATTGATACCTTGCAATTCAAAAACCATCTATGATGTGCAAATACGGGGTCATTCCCATAAGAAAACACAAAAGCAAGTCAAAAGAAACAAAACTAAAGACAAATAAAAGATTAACTTAAAACATACTAAACAAAATAAAAAGGGTAAACTATGGGGTGCCTCCCATGAGCGCTAAGTTTAATGTCTTCAGCCAGACGATAGTCCCTGCTTACTATTGTCTAGAAGATGATGCTCCTGCAGATGGTGGTGGCAACCGGTTGACAATGGACTGCATCAATTCTTCTAAGGCGCCTAGGCGTTTGTCCATGATTCGCTATTTTTCCGAGCCTCCTTTCTTTGGCCAGCCAACTCTCTCCGAAGGCCCGCTATTTCTTCACTAACTGAGCGGTTTCGTGCTTCACGAAAAATTCTCGGGGCCTCCTCCTCAGCTGCCTCTGAATCAACTATTGGTTCATCTTCGGCCATTGGCTCGGCCTCATACTCTTCCGCAGCAGCTGCTGGTGCTGGAGCTACCTGGGGCATGTGGGAGAGGCTCTTGTTCCATTGGCGAATGCCAAATATGGGAGTAGTAGTGACTGGTTCATCAGCTGCGGTACCCTTGACGCCTTTCTTCCGGAGGATGTAGGAGATTAAGTATGGGAAAGGCAACCCCCATGAATGTGTGGACCCCGCTCCTCCAACGTGCACCCCATTCCAAAATTTGTAAATTTGCCTCCAAATTATGTCGGGAATGGAGTACCAAGCACCTTTATGGAAGGCGTAGAGTGCTTGAAGAAATTGATCCCGCCTCTGACTTTTGTGCCCCAAGGGAAACGCATTACGGTGTAATACGGAGTCCACAAACCAAAGCCGCTGAGGTAGCTTTGATCGGCTGGCGGCATTATGGTGGGCATCGGCATACATCCCTTCGCACATGTCGTCAATAATTTCCGCCACGTAGAAGCTGTCCGGTTGGTCAGCAAGTTGTGCGGCTTCTGGAGGTTGCTCATCATTGCATTGAAGGGCAGCAGCAATGTCGGCCCGTGTTATGTCAATAGCTTTGCCTTGCACTTTCGAAGAGAGGGCAGCTATGTTCCTGCAGTCATGATATAGGTGGACATAAAACTCGATCACCAATTTTCTGTAAGCAGTGGGGGTGACCGGCTTGAAAAGCTTCTTTAGCCCCCGTCGCTTGAACTCGGCGACCGCCCATTGAGTCCCCTCAAGATTTTCAAAGTCTTCGCGAATGGCGAAAGTGGTCTCAAATAGCAGCTCCCGTTCCTCAAAAGTGGGCGGGGGAGAAATGGCTCGGGTATCAGACCCTCGGGAGGACGAAGCTCGAGTTCTTGGCATGATGAGCTTGATTGGGGACTTTTGTCGAACACCTGGCGTGCACTAGAGATAGGCAAAATTGCAAAACAACACAACTTCGCTCAAAACCCCCTGCAAAAACATCCAAACCCAACCACAACAAAGCAATGTGGGTGGATGAACACCCACAATTGCAGAAATATGAGAAAAAAAAAATCTCGTGAAGGTGCTCGTGGTTGGGGTGTTGATGGGAATGGGGAATGGGGTGTAAAGTACTAGAGGTGGTGAAAACGTACCTGGTATGGTTGCCGGAGAAGACAACCGTGTGGTGGTTGTGTGGTAGAAGTGATTGGCAATGGTGGACGAATCAGTTGTGCCGGAGGTGCGTGGACCAAGCCTTGGAGAGGTGTACGGCGCAGTGGGGAGAAGAAAATTTTTGTGGGGGTGGGGGGAAAGTGACCTAAAATAGGTCACGTGGTGTGCTGTCCGAGTGCGATCGATCGCACACATAGTGCGATCGATCGCACTCGGCCAAGGATCCGCGTGTTGATTCTGTGATTGCGATCGATCGCACACAATGTGCGATTGATCGCAATCACAGAATCACCATACATACATATATATATATATATATTTTATGCAATTATTATTTTTTTTAATTTTTATTGCATAATGTACAACAACTTCGATTATGATATGATCAAATGTGAGATCAAACTTGAAACAATTGAAATTGAATGTTTGATTAGACATCCAATTGGTCCAACCTAGTGCATTCGTAAGATCGATCGTGATAACATCAAATAATCGAACAAAATTCAAACAAATTAAATGTTCAATCGAACATTGAATTGAACTCTAAGCATTTTCTATTATATTAGTGCATTACTTAAATTGATCGGGATACAATCAATAAAACTTGACATGATTGAAGGTTCAATCAAACATCTGCTAAAATCAATTCCGATCGATACTATTACATATTAGTTCGATTGATCGCGATAGGATCAATCATTCGATCAAACATCCGATCGATCATAATGAATTAGTTCGATTGATCGCGATATGATTAAATGATCGATCAAACATCCGGTCGATCCTAATCAATTAGTTTGATTGATCGCGATATGATTAAATGATCGATCAAACATCCGGTCGATCCTAATGAATTAGTTCGATTGATCGCGATATGATTAAATGATCGATCAAACATCCGGTCGATCCTAATGAATTAGTTCGATTGGTCGCGATATGATTAAATGATCGATCAAACATCCGGTCGATCCTAATGAATTAGTTCAATTGGTCGCGATATGATTAAATGATCGATCAAACATCCGGTCGATCCTAATGAATTAGTTCGATTGATCGTGATATGATTAAATGATCGATCAAACATCCGATTCGATCGATCCTAATAAACATACAAATTAGTGTCATATTTATTTACTTCATTTTTTATTCTTTTTCACTTCTCTCATTCTATAATTCTAGTGCAATTTTTTCTTTTCTTTTTGAATTTCCCTTTATTGACAAATCAGGGCATCTGTCTCCAACACTAATCTAATCTTCAACTGTCCACGTATCAGGCCATTTTTTTTTTTTTTTTTTAACAAAAATTTAAAAACAATAACAAAATATCTCAATATATAAAATACTAAAAACTACTTTTAATTTTATATTATATTACAACCAAAGCAAAAAAATAAAACACACACACACACATTTTAAAAAATATTAAAATTTAGAGCATCTCCAGTAGTATTTTTAAACTAGCTTTTTAGTTAAATTTAGCTATTTTGTTAACTTTTCTTGCTCCAATAGACACTGTAAAATAGAAGATTTTCCTATTACTGCTACAATGAACTTTCAAGAGCATCTTCAGCAGTAAGATGTATTCTACCTAGTCAAAGCACAATTCTATATTTTAGCTACTAATTTTTTAATACCAACTCCATATTCTTTATTTTATTAAATATTATTTTTTAATCTTTTTTTTTTTTTTTTTATTCGGGATTGCTTTTGCATCATCTTGTAAATTGCAATAGAATTGATTCACGTAGGATATCCGTGTGTTATTTTTATTAAATGTTTTTTGGAAGAAATAATAAATAATTAATCATTGTAGTTTACCTAAATTACAAATTTCTTCATATCGTATTAAAGTAAAATTAAAGGTACAAAATTTGACTTCAGGGAATAAACTGTTTATTTTTTTAAAATATCTAAAGAACCGTACATTTGATTTTACTTTGTTAAAAGAATAGGGGTATTATAAAAATATAACAAAATAAGTAGACTTTTTGATACAATTTGATAGTTTGACAGGCTACTGTAGTTATTTATATTTTTCTCTTTTTTTTTTTTTTGTAAATAAAATACCCCAAATATTTAGCTGCACAAAAAAGTTTACCAATAGCTTTTTTGTGAACTAAATTTTGCAGAACTAAAAGTGGTATCTGTCTAAAAGAATTTCAGAACTAAATTTCACAAAAGAATTTCAGAACTAAAAGTGGCGGGGGTTCTAAAATTTTGGGAACTGTTTATTTTCACCAATCTGAAGACCTCCAGCCATTCCTCTCCCCACTTTCACGCTGTCTCTCACTCTCACTCTCACTCTCACGCTGTCTCTCAATCTGACTCTCTCACTCTCTCGAGCTCACTCTCACTCTCTCCCTCCCTCTCTCTCGAGCTCTCTCTCTCTCTCACTCACTCCACGCAAGTTTCTCTCTCTCCAGCAGCTGTTTCCGGCGCGGCTCTCTCACTGCCAGCTCTCACTCCAGTGAACTTAACTCTCTTGTAGCTCTCTCAGGTATGAGTTTCTCCTAAACCCTTGCAAACCTTAAATGCCTCTCAATCACTCAATAATATCCATGAATTGTGATTTGAAGAAATGGGTAAAGAAATGGGTAAAGAAAGTTATCACAATTCTTATAAATTCAAACTCTAATAGCTCAAGAATGGGTTAATAATGAATTAGTTTCACAATATTTCTTTACCCATTCTCAAATGAATTAGTTTCACAATATTGCTTCATTTATCATGAAATTGCTTGTAAATGCAAACTCTAATAGCTCAAGAATGGGTAAATAATGAATTAGTTTCACAATATTGCTTCATTTCTCATGAAATTTCTTGTAAATTCAAACTCTAATAGAGGTTCTAGATGGTACGTTTGATTGTCTACTTGTTGCTTTTTACACCATCTTATATTTTTTTACACCATCTTATATTGCTTCATTTCTCATGAACCTCTATATACATTTAATTGGAAGATAGATAGTGGACTATTGGACTTATAGTGGTTGGTTGGTTGATTGTGATAATTTGCACAAATGTTGTGAGATCTTGGATGTTATTTTGTGCTTAAAATTTGAAATTATTGATATTCATTTATGTAAAAAATTATTGATTTTTTAATTTAAATTTTACAATTTTCATTTCATTTAGGCTAACTTGGTAGTGTTCATCAACCAATAAGACCTTGGTAACAAAGTAAAGAAAATTAAGGATCGATGGAAATGTCATATCAACTTGGTGGGATGAGAGTGTAGTTTTAGTATTTCTTAAGTAAATAATATTAATAAACTTTTACAACTCACAAAGATGAAGCAGAAACTTTAAAGCGGCCAACTTATATCAATGTTAGATGACCTTTCCGAGGTTGAGTGCTAACGTATTCCAATATTGGATATCTTTTCGAGGTTAGATTGGGTGATTGGAAGATTTTCAAAAGAGTACAATGTGAAAAATGAAAGCTAGACATAATGCATAATATGCATTACAACTTCTTCTTCTTCTTGTTTTCTTCCCTAATCAATACGATTAAAATTCAAAAATAATTTGTTTGGTTCATGAGAAATAAGATTGTCCCCACTATCTATCTTCCAATTAAATGTATATAGAGGTTCTAGATGAAGTCTTCCAATTAAATGTCCTACATGTCATGTTAGAATTGGCTCCCTTAAATGAAGCTAGCAACTTTAAGGTCCTCTAAATGTTTGGTGTATAAGAGCATATGAACTGAAAAAAGAAGAAGCAGGAAGGTCCTCTAAATGTCTGGTGTATAAGGTCCTCTATTTGTGTCCACAGAAGCAGGAAGATGTTCTGCAAACGCCTATCCGCGATCGATCGCATCAGGCCTGCGATCGATCGCAGAGTACTCTGATTCTCAGTTTGAGCTTCTGATCCTGCGATCGATCCTGCGATCGATCGCAGTTTGCTTTGTTCCTCACATTGGGTTTCTGGTACTGCGATCGATCCTGCGATCGATCGCAGTTTGCTCTGATTCCGATTAGTTAAGTTTAATGGATTAAAGTAAAGTTTAATAGATTAATGGATTAAAGTAAAGTAAAGTTTATTGGAACTTTGCTCATGTAATTGCTAATATTAGGCTTTAAAATTAGGGTTAAATACGAAAGTGGCCCATGTGTTTTTGAGTTTTTAAAAATGGTAAAATTAGTCCTTGTATTTTTTGACACTTTAAAATCAAACTTTCTACGTATTTTCGTTAGTGGGCCATTTGTCACGTGTCAAAAAAATCAATTGGTCAAATCACGTTGTGTTATGTATACTATCTCCGCATAATCATTTCCCGACAATAATCAAATACTTCCAAATCAATTTTTCATCTTGTCCCTAGCTCCACATGGATGGGTTTCTTTCACACCTAACCCATCCTCGTTGTCCTAGCATTGCCATTCTTCCCATATTTAGTCAATTTAATCTTACAAATCAAATATTAGATTTGTGGACTTATGTTGACTCCACATAAATCAATGGTGGACTACATAAGTCTAATAGTTGATCTCTTGAGTGTGTAAGAGAATATAAGCCAAATATCAAAAACTTATTGACCGCTAACATTTCTCTAAAAAATGTAAAAATGTCATTGAGCTAAACTAGTAAATAAATTACAAATAGAAATTTGTTCTAAACTAGTAACCCACTTCTAGAATATTTTGTTAGGTAACATCGCATTGAGCTAGCATCATTTCGTATATATTTGTTCTAAACTAGTAACCCACTTCTAGAATATTTTGTTAGGTAACATCGCATTGAGCTAGCATCATTTCGTATATATTTGTTCTAAACTAGTAACCCACTTCTAGAATTCTCTCATTACTCATGCTCCTTTTAAACTTTTCCTCTCTTAATATTTGAGAACAGACCTCCCATTTAATTCTATTAATTCAATTCTTAAGAATCTGATCTTCTAATTCCCTTGTGTGCGTACATGTACGTAACGAATAACCTTTAATAGGGACATCAATATGGATAGGAGTTGGATGTGGGAAAGTACGCGATGTTCAGAGCGATTTCAAAAAGGTGTGGAAGAATTCATGGGAATGGCAGTTAAATCAGTTGATTCACGTGATATGACAAAGTGTCCATGCCGTGATTGTGCAAATCGATATTATTCTCATATTAGCGAGGTGAAGGGTCACTTGTATATGAATGGATTTCCTCCGACATACACTAGATGGATATTTCACGGGGAAGAAGATCATTTTAGGGAAAACACTTCTACAAACATGCACACACATACAAGTGAAATGATGGAGGAGGTTGATGCAGTTGAAGAATTGTTAGACGATGTATGTATGGGGACATTTGTTGATGCTAACATCTAAGAATCCTCTACGTCACAGGGCCCTACAACTGATGATCACGAACAAACAAGCTCTTTCTACCAATTTTGGGAAGATGGTTTACGAGAACTTTATCGAGGCTGCAAGAAATTTACACAAATTGCTTTTATACTGAAGATGCTTCATATAAAGGCATTCTGCAATATGAGTAACAAGGCATTTGATATGATGATTGACTTGATAAAGACGGCCCTCCCAGATGGAGAGACATTGCCACGCTCATATAGAGAAGCAATACAGTTTAGGCGACACGTGGGATTCGGTTACAATAAGATACACGCATGCAAGAATGGTTGTGTGCTTTTTTGGAAAGAACATGCAGACAAAGTGGTATGCCCAAAGTGCAACAATTCAAGATGGATTGATGGCAAAGGCAGAAAAAGTAATATTCCTCAAAAGGTCTTACGGTATTTCCCAATAAAATCGAAGTTACAACGGTTGTTTATGACAAAAGAAATGGCCAAGGAAATGCGGTGGCACAAAGAAGGTCGAGAAGATGATGGCAATACTCTCAGACACCCCGCCGATTCTATTGTATGGAAAGAGTTTGATAAAAGACATGAGTGGTTTACAAGTGATTCCCGCAACGTGCGGCTTGGCTTAGCAAGTGATGGTTTCAACCCATATGGTAATATGAGTACAACATATAGCTTATGGGCAGTAATGTTAACGGTGTACAATCTCCCTCCGTGGATGTGTATGAAGAGTCCAAATTTGATGTTGCCCCTTATTATCCCAGGGCCTTCAGATCCTGGAAAGAATATTGATGTATATTTGCGGCCATTGGTTGATGACTTAAAAGATTTATGGAATGAAGGCATACGCGTGTACGATGCATCAAAGAAAGAGACATTTCAATTGCATGCGACATTACTATGGACTATAAATGATTTTCCTGAATATGGAAAATTATCTGGGTGGTCTACAATTGGAAAGCTTGCATGTCCAGTATGTAATAAGGATACATCGTTCAGGTATTTGAAGTATGGGCATAAGGTGTGCTTCATGTGTCATCGTCGGTGGCTTCCTCAAGAGCATCCATGGCGCAAAAGAGGAGATTTATTCGATGGTACAGAGGAGCATAGATTGCAACCTGAAGAATTGTCTGGAAGTCAATTGTTGAAACAGCTAAGAGATGCCGAGGGTTTGCAATTTGGAAAAACAAGCGGGAGAAAGAGAAAGAACACAGATGTTGTGTTGAATTGGAAGAAGAGAAGTATTTTCTTTGAGTTGCCTTACTGGTCAAGCTTGAAACTACATCATAATTTAGATGTAATGCATATTGAGAAGAACATATGTGAAAGTATCTTAGGTACGTTGATGAATATCGATGGGAAGACCAAGGACACAGTCAAGGCACGAAGAGATTTACAGTTGATGGGTATACGTAAAGAATTGCATGTGCAGCCAAATGGTGAAACTTATAGGATGCCACTGGCGAAGTACACATTGACAAGAGATGAGAAGAAGAGTTTATGTGAGTGGTTGTCAGGTGTTAAATTTCCTGACGGGTATGCATCTAACATTGGTCGATGTGTGAACAAGCTTCCTGGTAAAATTTCGGGTATGAAAAGCCACGATTGTCATGTCTTCTTACAGCGCTTGCTTCCTGTTGCAATTCGAAATTTCTCTACGTCGGAAATACGAACAACATTGACCGAATTCAGTACATTTTTTACGCAGTTATGTGCACGGACGTTGAAAGTTGATATCTTAAAACAAATGAAAGTCGACATTGTAATAATTTTATGCAAAATAGAAAAAATATTTCCGCCAGCTTTTTTTGATGTTATGATCCATTTAGCACTTCATTTGCCTCGGGAGGCCGAGCTTGCTGGTCCCGTACAAAACCGTTGGATGTATCCGTTCGAAAGAGAACTTGGAAGATATAAGAAGTGGACGCGTAACAAAGCGCGTCCAGAGGGGTCTATTGTCGAGTGTTACTTAGCTGAGGAGAGCTTGACCTTCTGTTCTAGGTACCTTCGGGGGATTGAGACAAGATGGAACCGTGAACGGAGAAATGTTGACGTTGATGTTGTAGAAATGAGCCAGCGCTTGGATGTGTTCTCCCAACGAGTTCGGCCGTTAGGAGCAGCTAAATTAGTAACACTGGATGCTAATGATTTTGCTAGGGCACGACGGTATGTGCTTACCAATTGTAACGAAACGGCCTCATATTTGGAGTAAGTTTAGTAATGGCCTTTGTGTTTTACTTGTTACGACATGTTATAATTGTAGGGTTGATGATCATTTACCAATACGTTTATTTTTCATGCAATGAACATTATAATATGATCAAAAGAGAAGGCGGCCGTGACATTGATAAAAAGCATGAAGCTAACTTTGAACGTTGGTTCCATAAACGTTTATACAATAGTGGGCGTACTGCAGCCAATGACTCAAAACACTTATATGATCTTGCATGCGGGCCTGATCGTCATGTTCATTTGTATAGAGGTTGCATCGTGAATGGGGTTAGGTATCACACAAAAGAATGTGCAGAAACTCGTACTACTCAGAACAGTGGTGTTTCTGTTTCAGGTGAGGACGAAACCTCAATAACGGAGTATTATGGTGAGTTAAAAAATATTCTAGAGTTACGTTACCCTGGCCAAAATCTCGTGTACTTGTTTGAGTGCGATTGGTGGGACACTGGGAGTGCAACAGGAGTATGAATGGACCAAGGGTTCACGATTGTGAATACTTCTCGTAAATGGTGTGAATCCGACCCGTTCATCTTAGCATGTCAAGCTTCACAAGTGTTTTACTTGGATGATCCCAAATTGGGTGGTAATTGGAAAGTGGTGCAGAAGTGGATCAATAGAGACATCTATGATATTCCAACAGTACAAAAGGGAGATAATATAGAAGATGACCAAAGACTCAGTGATGACGTATACCAGGAAGGTGAATGTGTTGGGGGTAATATGGTCTTTGTTGTTGAAGCCTCCACTCAATTACGTAGAGATGATGCGACAATAGCAATTGACGAATTATATATTCAACTTGATGCAAGCATGTTTGCCAACGATAACTTGCCAGACGAGGACCATTATACAAACTTTGATGAGGAAGAGGAGTTATGTAGCGACAACGATATAGACTCTGAACACGAAGAGGACTCTGAACACGAACAATCATCTTCAAGTAACAGTGATACAGATTCTGAATATGAATCTGATGATGAAATGTGTTGAACACATAAGCTCACATTTGGTGTAAGTACAAAGTGTATTAGCATATTTAATGAAGTTGATGCTCTCTCTCTCTCTCTCTCTCTCTCTCTCTCTCTATATATATATATATATATTGTGGTTTTTTTTTTTTTTTTTTACTAGCATGATTATTGTATGTTTGTCAAAAATATTGAACATGCTATATGGTTATAAATTGAACATAAATTGGGTCGTGCATATGCTAGGCTTCGTTCGAACTTGTATATGGATCATTACAAGAAATATTTTGACGGCATTGATAAAGACGATGATGAGGGGATTGCCAAGGCTAAGGCTATTGGGAGGGAAAACGTGCCAGCAGGGTATGGTCCTCAACAGTGGAACCTAATATGTGACTCATTTGATGACGGTAAATGAAAGGTAAATATATATTATTATACTAATTAGAATATTCAAATTGATATAATTTGCATGCACTTGAAGACATTTTATGAATAATTGTGTTTTTTTTTTTTTCCAAATTTCATAGAAAAAGTCTGAACGAAATATAAAAAACAGAAGCAAATTGGAAACAAAGCACACAGCTGGGACTTGTTCATTTGTCAACGTCATTTACAAAAAGGTAAGTATCTCGTACCATAATTTAATGAAAGTAACGTTATTTAGTATAAACTTTGATTATATGTATTATGTGTAGGAACAAGAAACAAAAGTGAAGCCTAATCCTGTTGAACTATATGAGGTTACCCATACAAGAAAAAAGGATAAACAGTTTGTGAACGACAAATGCAAAAGTCTATATGTAAGTAATTGTTTACGCTCCGATCATTAAGTTGATTAGTGAAGAACATGAATAGTAAACTTGCATGAAGTATATGTTAAACTAAGACCAACTATGACTTGTGCAGCTTCAAATGCAAGAATTAACAACCAGTGAGGCCTTAGAGGAAGGCGATGTGGAGGGAACAAGTGTGGATGACCGAATGCAAGAAATAGTCACACAAGTACTAGGGGGCCGACGAACTGGGCACGTTAGAGGAATGGGATGCGGTCTTATTCCTACCCCTTTAAGAACTTCATCTCAAGCATTCACCCACTTCGACAACCACGATGAGTGTAGGAAAAGACAAGAAGATACTCAAAGCGAGCTTCAACAGACTAGAATTGAACTTCATCAGTACAGAGAGAATTTGCAAGCCACTGTTGAGTTCTTAATGTCACGTATTGGAGGGTTAGTGAAACTCTACCTATGCATTAATTTTACAAAAACACACATACTAAGTAATCGTTAAAAAGCTTATTGATCATTATATGAAATTTTATTCTCTTA
>NC_081545.1:19516570-19540744 GCF_901000735.1 Corylus avellana | reverse complement strand
AGATTTTTTTTTTTTTTTTCTCCGATTACTGGGGGTATATAGGGCTCCGCCTGCACTAGATAAACACTCTCTCTACACTGATTAGGTAAAGAACAAACTTTCGCTTGCAAGTGTTCCTCTAAGAAATCATTTGCATTCAATCAAAATCAAACCTTAGACCTGATAATATGGTAAGAGGGTATGAAATGAAAAGTGTATCATATTGACACTTACCAGAACATCAGAAGTGGCATTGTCATAGCCAGCTCCAGCAGAGGCAAAGCAAACTCCAGTAGCAAAATCTGAGATATTATACGTTGGATCCAAGTAGGCAGGTACTGTTGGCTTGATGCCAAAAGCCTCGGAGAAGAAGTCAGTAGCAACGCGACCATTGGAGAACCGTCCGGTAGGGCGGCCGCCAAGAAAATCACGACCGTAAGGCTCGAAATTACTCTTGGCGATTGTTGGAATTTGGTTGTTGTTGCCTGTATCCACGGTTGAGTCTCCAAACACTATAAGTGCAGGAACTTTAGTTTTGGATTTGGCTACTAGTATTAGGATTTGAATTAAGAATAGTTGAATTGAAATGTACATGAATGCCATTGAACTTAGTGGCTCAGTTGCAGGTCGGATAAGGAAATGGGGATATTATAAATAATATTTGGAGACAGCTAGAAGAAACTCTATTCATTTCCTGCATAAGAAAAGTCAGGATGTGAATGGAATTGAATTGACGAAGTTTGGTGAGAGTTCTTTATTGGTTTTAATTGGCTAGGACCAGGCCTATACGTATACCAGCACTATGAGCTGTAGGCTTATCTAAGAAGTTAACCTTGGTCCTTGCAGTACAAGTAGAAATTGGATTGAGATGCCTCATAATTTCTAATAAAAGGGTAACTTATGCTTCATTTATTTCGACGTAAAATGTTTTCAGTAAAAATTATGATTCCTTGGAAACATTTTTTGGTACAAAGAATTAATGAGAACATTTTACGGTTTTAAAAAATAGAAACAATTTTCCAAAAATTAAAGAGGCTTTTCTTTCAAACCGAAAATATTTTTCATTGACTATTATTTTTTGTTACGCTAAATATCCGAAAATACGAAAAATATTTTCTAAAAATAATTTTACTTTGCCTTGGTCTAAATGCTTAGAAAAAAAGAGAAGGCTCAAAAAGGGTGTTCGGCCCACCTCAAGATAAGGTGGGAGTGCTCTGGCAATTTATAAGTTTGTGAGGGTGTCTGGAACGCACTTCTGGAGAGTGGTTGGTCATCCATCACCATTAATTGTTTTGGGTGATCTATTCTTCAGGATCTTTTGGGGGGTGATTTGCTAACCCTACAACATATTTTGGAGGTGATCGATGCACCAACTACTCCATTAATTTGTTTGGGTGAGAATCATTCTTAAGAGGTATTTGGCCAAAGAATTGGGAACAGATCGTCTAATTAGTTATAGTTATGGGTATTTTTATCTTTTCACTTTTTGAAGGAACAAAAATACCTCTCCATTATAATTAAGTGGAGAGAATCTTAATTCCAAGAAATTGAAGAGGGAAAAATGGTACGTTGAAAATTGTTGGTTATTTATTTTTTTTAAGAAAATGGTTACTTTAAAGAATTGCATGCGATCACTAGAAATTGTAGAAGATCAGTCTCCGTACAACTGTTTTCTGGGGTAAAATTTATATTAATAGGTGAATAAAAACCATCAAACCCAGCAAAGGGTGAGTCAGCAGATTGTTCAATGGCGTCGGTGTGATTGCTGGAATTTATGATGCTGTAAACAAATTTGAAGATAAGGTTACTTATGATGATAAAGGTAGCTAGTAAAATGCATGTATAAATTTACTTGATAAAGTCTATAATATTATCGAAAGGAGATTTGAGATTTCAGTTCTAAAACTGGAGAAAGAGATTTTTTGAAGAGATGTGAATATGTTGTCTCCAATTTTGTATCCATAATATTAAGGATTAAGTCGAAGAAAAGGAGAAATGATTATGTAATCTATGCAACTCTTCAACCTTTTTTCTTTTAACCTCCATAAAAGTTAGGGATAATTACGTTTTCTCCCATCAATTACAACTAATTATCAATTTTCTCCTATGAATTGCCAACCTTACTGCTCGACCCTATCATACTACTATTTTCTTTCAAAAACCCTCATTCCTTTTGTCAAACTCATTAAAAACTTTGAAATAACCTAAATACCCTAACTTTATAAATAAAAAAGTATTATTATCATATATATATTTAAAAAAATGACCCATCTTGGTGACCCACAGTAGGTCACAAGTGACCCTTCGTTGGGTCACCAAGTGACACACGGGGTCACAAAGTGACCCTCCGTTGGGTCACTTTGTGACCCCTGTGGGTCACCAAGTGACCCATGGGGTCATTAGTGACTAGGGGTGAGCGTGGGTCGGATATCCGCCTTTTCCCCTACTTGACCCGCACCTGCGGGTTTTGAAATATCCAACCCGCTACCTGTGAAAATTAAGTGATATCCGCCCGGGTTCTGGTTGAACAGGGTGGGTTGTGTGGGGTGGGGCGGGTTGGGTTCTTTTCCATCCTTCGCTTCCTCTCCTTTCTTTTCCTCTGCTGGTTTCTCTTCTTTCTTCTCCTATGGTTTCTTCTCCTCCATTTTCGTCTCTTCTGCATTCTTTTCCTCCTAAACAAACACAACCCTACATCAGAACCCCAAGAAACAAGACTATAAACAATGGAAAATAAAACCAAAGAATAATTCAGATTAAGATAATGATAAAAGAGATCTCTTGGTTCCCATTGATGAAAGAGGTCTAGAGAGAGAAAAAAACTTGGATCGTTGTCTGTGGAGTTGGGAGTGACGCAGCAGCCCGTGGTCTGAGGAGGTGGAGCAAGAGAGGGAGAGAGGCTAGAGAGCAGACGGCAATAGAATAGAGAATTAGGGTTAGAGTTTTTAATTTTATAGTTATGCGGGGCAGGGCGAGTACCTGCGGGAAAAAATTCTATACCCGCAACCTGCCTCGCCCCACCCCACATGGGTTGGATAAAATCCAACCTGAATCGGCAAAAAAACCCTTAAAATCTGATCGGGTCAGGGCAGATCGAGGCGGGTTTGCAGGTTGGACGAGTTCTTGCCCAACCCTACAAGTGACCCACAATGGTCACTTTTTTTTTTTTTTTTTTTAAATTAATTTATATATTTATATTTTTGTTTTAATTTTTTATTTGGGAGTATTTCCGTCTTTTAATGAAATTTAACGTTTAAAAGAAAATATTCCATCCAATTTAACGAGTTTGACTCACAGAATGGGGGGTTTTGGAAGAAAATAGTCGTATGATAGGGTCGAGCAGGAAGATTGCCAATTTATTGGGAAAATTGACAATGTATTGTAATTTATGGGGGAAAAGGTCCCTAAAAGTTATTATGTACCATTATGGGGACAATAAAGTGTGGAAATGACCACACTTGTTATGGTGTGATCATCTTTTACCCATCATCATCTCCCACATAATTATACTATAACAATATCAAAATATAATAAACTTAGTTGAACATGATTACCTTGGTACCAATAATTTTTCTCCATGCCAACCATCAACTGTAAACTCTCCAAATCATCATCAAATCATGACATGGCTCAACATGCGCACCTTTTTGTCAATATTTTATCTAATCGCACCTTTTACTTGATGTTATCCCACCAACATCGTATTGTGGGTGACTTTATTTTGCTATGTTTCAAGCGGATGATATTAATTCTCCATGGTTGGGAACATAGTTGTTGTGCCGAATATCCACCTAAATTAATTGGCGAATATTTGGTACGTTTTATTCGAAAGTGTACAAGATCAAAATGATAGTATATAATGGAAGTACGAGATCATTCCCATGAGAATTGTTGATTTTGTTTAAAACAGTTTTTCCAAATTAAAATACCAAATTTGTCACGAAATTGATATAATGAAAAGAGATAAAGATAAATGAAAGTGTTAGGGATTCGACATCTACCACTAATCAGTCTAATTAAGATAACAATATGCCAATGTGCCGATCATTCCGGTATATTTAATGCTTGTCAACTTAAGGGCATGTGCGTATACTCCTTAAGGTATGGATCTCCCTAAGTAACGAATTAGGCTTGGGTGTCTACTCTAATTTTTTTATTTCTCAAAGGATTTAGAACGGGTGTCTACTTAGTTGTTCTTTAAGAAAACATAAATCTATGAAAATCGACAAACACATGAAGCCTAGGGTATGGGTGTCTACTCCCAGTTTTCCATGTTGATTAATCCAAGAATCTGTGATGGGGTTCTTTCGTTACTCTATTCAGCCCAGGACCCGGTCATCCAAATTGACTTAAATAACAAATCCATATCACATGCATATGTTGATCAAGCACATTCATATGATGAATTCAATTAATCAGAAAATAATCAATTTAAATATACCAAAATATGATTGTAGCAAAGGCACCAATATTGAAATCATAAAAAGACATGATTAGGACTTCAATCTAGCCCATAACTGAAGAGTTAGTTATACATGATTAAAATAAAGGGAAAAGAAATAACCGAAAACGGCTCTTGGAAGTATCCTCCAAATTATTCTCTTTGAAATTGTCTCTTGAATGGTTTCCTTTTTTCTAGAGGCCTAGAGGTCAATTTAGAGGTTTAGAAAAATCCTAAAAGCCCTAGAAACCCTAAAAAAGTCGTAGGTCTAAGTCTTAGTCCAATTGCTTTGAAAACTTAAGCTGATGTGGAAAAGGAGTTTTTCCGCGTTTCCTGCTGCTCCAGCGCATGAGTTCGCTCGATCTCATGTATGCTATGCTCGATCACAGTTGTGTGATCGATGATTTTTTTGGGGCGCTTGAGCACTGATGCGCTCGAGCCTTCTGCTTGTGCGCTTGAGCCTAAGTAATATGCTTGTTCCCTTGCTCTTTGCAGCTTTTACCAAAATGCCCTTTAAGCTTGTAACTTTTTCAGAAATGCTTTCTTTTCTTCAAGAACCTGTAAAAAGACAAAAAACAAAACGGAAGTAAAACAACACAAACTAACAAAGCTAAGAGATTAACATATATAAATTAAGTGGCTAAAATATGTTTTTTTTAGCCCTTATCACACCCCTAAACTTACATATTGCTAGTCCCTTAGCAATACGAAATTAAAAACAAAATGAAGAACAGAAAACAAAAAGATAAATCCATCTTTCGTGGGATGTATGATTGCATTTAGTGTATGCAACAAGCTTTTTAAACCCCTAGGCATTCCTAGTAGGACGAATGAAGTCTCGTGAGGGTTTAACAAAAATGTTATCCACAAACATTATGCAAAAGTTCATGTTATCCAAAAATTGAAGTATCACTCAAAATCAAGATTTTCACTCATTAGCAAGCTTAAAAAAAATAAACTCCATCTTCTCAATGAATTTAGATTTTAAAGTCTAATTACTTACAAAAGACAAGCTAAGGCATCACAAGTTTGAAATAGTGTAAAGTGAAGTAGTACATAAATATGAAGCTTCCAATTATTTCCAATGTGCAATGTCTTAATATCTCAAAGTTCACTGAAATCTCCATCAGAATGAATAACTATGACATAACTTTCTTTTTCTTCTTTTTGGTCAGGCTATACAATGTTTGATTCCCTTAAGCTTTCTAATTGACCTATGTAACGAGTGTTAAGCCAATGCCTCCCAAACCAGAAGGTTTTAGCTCATTAGGTATAAAGACACCCATAAAGACTTACTAACTTGAGTCAAAAAGGCTACGAAAGCAAACTAACCGTGACATTAACCAAATCAAAATTCTCACATTTTGACATGAACACTTGATGTGGTATTTTTGTGACCAAAAATATCAATTATAAAAATAACCACTCGCAATAGGACGAATCTTTGTAGGATACGGCTATAGAGAGGGTGTCGAACCTCAAGGACTGCAAGGGTTTAATTATCAAAATTAAAAGATCAAAGTTAACTTAATTAAAAGGGGTTTTGATTTGATTTGCTTAAAAACTAAAGTGCATGAAAAGAAAAGAGATTTAAAATAAGAGAGAGAGAGTAGGGTATTGACTTCACCTCTATCCGCACAACAATGGTTAATCATAATTAACCCCATAAATTCATTCTATGCATGTTATAAATAAACAAGAAACTACCTTATTAAAGAATAAGCATAATCTATCTTCGGTTGGCACGGATCGTCCACCTAACCACTAAGACGCGGTACGACCCGTCTTCCCTAGGTATAAATTATCAAATTCTATAACAGGATACATACAATCAATGAATAAGTGTAACCCATCTTCGGTTGGCACGGACTGTCTACCTAAATTACACTAAACTAGGGTGTAGTACAATCCGTCTTCCCTAGGCATGGCCTATCAAATCCTATTGATCATATGTCAATTAAACCCATTGTATAACCATCATCCTCATAATCACAGAAAACAAGAATGATTTGAGATCAATAAAAGTAAAATACTTTCTAAGACAAGAGAAGAATTTCACAAATATTGATTTTGGAATTTAAGAGCAATTGCATTTAATAATTAAGAACATAAATCAATTGTAGCAATCCTCATAATTATACAATCAACATGCATAAATTGAAAATCTAGAAATTAAATACAATCAAACCATTGTGCTTGGAAAGGGCTACATCAATACCCCACGAAGGGGTTTAGCCGCTCATGATCTCCTAAGCTCCAAAGACAATTTACTGAATTTTGCTCTAAGAGGCGGTGTGTTTTTTCTCAATGCTTAGAGGCCTATTTATAGGGCTTAGGAGAGTCCTAAAAGCCCTAGGAATCCTATAAATTTCGGAGATTTAAGTCCAAGTCCAATTATGATAAAGAAAACCTAAGTCCAAATCGGAATAGGATTCGCCAAGAATTGCGTTCCTATCTTGCGGGGCAATTTTGGCAATGCGGCGCTCCGAATTAGGAAAATGCTATTTCACAATGATTTGTATAAATTTGAGTTAGCTTTCCAGTTCCGCTTGAATCACCTCAATCGGATATTTGAGCTGAAAGTTATGGCCAAAATACCGAGACATATGCAGAATCCAAAATTGAATCCAATCCGATTTTGACTCCAATTTGAGAAATTCCGAATTAATCCTTTTCTTTATTTGATTTAAACTTAACCATGATTGGTTAAGTTTAACCATATCTTTTAGGTCTTCTCAAAGTGTGCTTTTAAGCCCAAAATCAATGGAATTAATTGCATCTTGATTTATATCCTGAAAACTCAAAAACAAAACAAAATCAAACAAATAACAATGCTAAGGAATTAACATATGTAAATTAAGGGGTTTGAATGTGCAACATTCGACGCTTATCAACACTCATTGCTTAATGAGGCAAGAGGTCCAGTTATATAGTGAAAAGCTTATCAATGATTTTTTTTTTTTTAATCATAATATGCCAAAGTATCCATCCAACAAGTCTCCCAGCTTCACCCAAGACATTGAAACATACACAATTAGATTCACATGTCATACCCCACATACTATGTGCGAATGTGCTTGTGTAAGATTAGATCAAACACGTGAATTCTCAAATGCCTAAAGTAAGTAATCGAACTTAGAAACTCTATCATCAGATCATGTGTTCAAAATTTTAAGCTCACCAATGAAAATCAAATCACAATTTTTTTAGATCAACTAAAATTTTAAGACAAACATGAACATGCACTTTTTTCTCAAAAATTTAGGGACTACGTGTGTGTAAGTGCCTCCCATACCCCCAAACTTAAATTTCACATTGTCCCCAATGTGTGTATAACATAGAAAGATCTTACCCAGAAGATGGAAAAACTGGCTGAAACAGGTATGGCTCGTAGCATACCCACAAACTTGAATGCAAGCACACTTGTCCCTGAAAAACAAAACACTAAAATAACAATAGAAAACAAAAACAAATATAAAATCAAACAGAAATAAAACAAACAAAGAACTAAAAAGGATATGATGTGGGGAGCCTGCCATGAGTGCTAAGTTTAATGTCTTCAACTAGACTGTTGTCCTCCTCTTAATGTTATCTAGAAGAAGATGCCCCTAGAGTAGGTGGCAATCGTGCTAAAATGGACCATCGTAGTTCTTCTTGTGTCTATAATCCTTTGTCAGCCAAGAACTTGTCCTCCTGGGCTTCCCTTCTTTGATTAGCCAGCTCAAACCGAAGGAACGATAACTCGTCACAAAGGAATTGATAGTGTGAAATGCCCATGGTAATAGTCTCCTCCTCCCTCCTCTTCCGCATCCTACTCAGCCGTAGGGTCATCCGTGTCCATAGGCTCCTCCTCCTCGACTCTCTCTGCCTTGGCTGCTGGCGCCTGTGGTATACGTGTCATATGTGAATAGCTATGGTTCCATTGGATTCTGCCAAATTGTGGGTGCTCAGTGATAGGTCCATCCGTTGAAGTACCCTTAATTTTATTTTTCCGAAGTATATGAGTGAGAAGACACGGGAAAGGTAATCCCCATTTGTTGGTATTGTCCGTGCCCCGTACATGCACCTCTTCCCACAACTTATATATCTAGCTCCAGATGAGCTCAGGAATGGAGCACCAATAGCCTTTATGAAAGGCGTAGAGTGCTTTGAGGAAGAGGTCTTGTCGTTGAGTTTTGTGTCCCAAGGGTGATGCATTCTGATGCAGGATGAAATCCACAAGCCAGTGTTGTGGAGGCATTTTGGCCTTGCCGCCTGCATTGCGGTGCCCATCAGCGTACTGTCCCTCACACATGTCTCCAATGATATCTTCAATAGTGAGCATGGAAGGTTCCTTTTCAAACTGATCTTCCTCTGGATGGTACTCATTGTTGCACTTCAAAGCAGCAGCGATATCTGCAAAAGTCACCTCAATGATGACACCTTTAATGGATGAGGACTTGATACCTAGCTTGTTGCAGTCGAAAGTGAGGTGCTCATGGAATTGTGTAATTAGGCTCTTGTAGGTGGTTGAGGTGACTGGCTTGAATAACTCTTTAACCCACAGTGCTTGAACTCTTCGACCGCCCATCTAGTAGCTTCAAAATTCTTGAAGTCATCTCAAAATGCAAATGTAGTCTCTAGAATGAGCATTCTTTGTTGAAAAGTGGGCCGATATGAAGTAGCCTCGGCCATGGAAGCTTGAGAGGAGGAAGCACGGTTCTTTGGCATTTTACAATTGGTTCAGGACTTTCGTCGAGGACCTAGTGTGCAGCTCCAAAAGCAAGGGTGCAAAACCACTGTAGAACGACACCCAACCTCCTGCAAAACTTAGCAAGTCCAACACAAAATACAGCACAAATGTAGCCATGGATTGTGTTTGTTAAAATAGTAAAGAATGGGTGAAGAATGGAAATGAATGTGATGTGGGGTGTGTTGGAGGTGGAGCGATGGAGTGGCGGTGTGGAGGGAGCTTCACGGCAGTAGGTAGTGCCATGGAGGTGTTGGGTGGTGCACAGGTGACCAGTGCTGTGAGTGCAGAGGTGACTTTGGGAGAGCTAAATTGTGCAGAGGTGTGGTGGAGAGGGTCACGGTGCAGGGAGAGAAAGTGATGGAAGAAAGAAGAAAGTGACCTAAAAATAGGTCCCGTGAGCCTCTGGTCAAGTGCGCTCGATCGCACTCGTACAGAGGGTGTGTGTGTGTGTGGATGCGGTTGTGCGCATAGGGGTGCACAGGCGAGAATGCGCTCGAACGCACAACTAAGTGCGCTCGATCGCACTCGTGCAAGTGAGAGAATTAAAGAAAACAGAAAAAAAAATTTAAAATTAACAACCACGCAAAATTGAAACGATTAAATGATACTCCAACCAAATACCAGTCAAGTGCAACACATTGCTGTAAAAATATAATCATAGAATGAATATGGAACAACAATGGAAAGGATAAACCTGGATGGAGATAATGGACCTTGGCCTGATGGAGGTCTCGAGTGCATAGGGCCTACGCTTGAACTTATGAAGCTAACTCATTTAGTCAAAACATATGGGATCCGCCAAGCCAACATAATCCTCATCATTGAAGCCCTCAGTGCTTTCTGACCTTTAAATTTAAATTTGAAGCACCAATCTTTTATTCTCTTGGGCCAAAAAGAATAAATTTTACCTACAGAAAGGTAGTTCCAATTGTCTGTAGATCGGGGTGTACCACTTTGAATCTTCTTAAACAGTTTCTCATTTAGAAGAGAATCATGAACTGGAATAATATGAGGAGAATACTCACGGAGCTTATCTATCTTGATGTCCTCAATTTGCTCATGTAATAGCTCTAACACTCTACTCTCTTGGCCGCTTGGTAATTCGGAAATAGGAGTTGATGCTGAAGAAACCTCAATGCTTACTTCCTTGCCTTTTTCCTAATGTAAGTCCTGTGGAACCTCAATTTGTTCCTCTTTCCCTTCTTCCTCTTGACTTTCGAACACTTCTTCACTCCTCAATGTCGTGATAGCTTGCTCATTAAAGTAAGTACACTCATCCTCCATGTAGTGTCCATTAGGATTGGCCACTGATTGACTTTGAAACTCTTTTTCTTTTCTATTGAGGATATCGTCTATCTTGGAGATGGATTGTAGCAATTGCTTACCGTCCTCCACTTGGCTTTTAAATTTGTTGAGAAGAGATGAAAAGTCATAACTCTTTGGGGGAGGTGGCTTCTCTTCGTGAGCTTCTATCTTGTCAAGGGATTGCAGTAGTTGCCTATTGGCCCTACTGAGGCTAAGAAAAGCTGACAGTGCTTCTTTTTAGTTAGAACTTATCGGAGGAGATGCCTCGGCCTGATATTGCTGTTGTGGAGCTAATTGGGAGGAATATGATTGATCATAGAACTACGGATATGATTGATGGTGCAGTTCATGAAATTGTGGAGCATGATTTCCAGGAGCTTGAGCTTGCCACGAGAGATTAGATTGTTGGCTCCATGCCGAGTTATAGGAATCAGAATAGCTGTCGTTCAACGGTATAAAGAATGATGTGTTCATATGCCCATAAGAATGGTTAGACAATTGTCTTGTTGAAGGACAATCTCTAACATGGTGATAAGGATTATGGCAATATGAACATGGTCCATGGGGCGTTGAAATGTTTCCCCACATGAGTGAAAACAAAAATAAAATAACAAAAATAAGTTAAAATCAAAAGGAAAATAAAAACAAAATTAAAAATAAAAACTTACGAAGATGCAAAAACGAATGACCTTGCATGAAAAGAAAAAAAATCAGATCCTTAATTAAAACAGTTTCGATGCAGTTGTCCAGATGTGCGATCGATCGCATTGGTTATTGCGATTGATCTCCCCGGAATGGGCGCTCGATCGCACCTCTGTAGACAGGACAGAAACTGCAGAAAACCAGAAAACAGAAAAAATTAAAAATTAAAACAAACTAAAATAAACTAGGAAAAGAAAATTCTAAACAAAATTAAACAATCCCTGGCAACGACGCCAAAAACTTGTTGTGCCGAATACCCACCTAAATTAATAGGTGAATATTTGGTACGTTTTACTTGCAAGTGCATAAGATCAAAACGATGGTATAGGGTGCAAGTCGAGATCATTCCTACAAGGATTGTTCATTTTGTTTAAAATAGTTTTTCCAAATTAAATACCAAATTTGTCATGAAATTGATATAATGAAAAGCGATAAAGATAAATGAAAGTGTTAGCGATTCAACATCCACCACTAATCAGACTAATTAAGATAATAATATGCCAATGTGCCAATCATACCGGCATATTTAATGCTTGTCAACCTAAGGGCATGAGTGTATACTCCTTAAGCTATGAATCTCCCTAAGCAAGGAATTACGCATGGGTGTCTACTCTAATTATTTTCTTTCTCAAAGGACTTAGCATGGGTGTCTACTAAGTTGTTTTTTAAGAAAGTATAAATCCATGAAAATTAACAAACACATGAAGCCTGGGGCATGGGTGTCTACTCCTAGTTTTCCATGTTGATTAATCTAAGAACCTGTGATGGGGGTTCTTTTGTTACTCTATTAAGCCCAAGACTCGGTCATTCAAATTGACTTAAATAACAAATCTATACCACATGCATATGTTGCTCAGGCACATTCATATGAGGAATTCAATTAACTAGAAAATAATCAACTTAAATATACCAAAATATGATTGTAGCAAAGGCTCCAATATTGAAATCCTAAAGGACATGATTAAGGCTTCAATTTAGCCCATAACTAAAGAGTTAATTGGACATAATTAAAATAAAAGGAAAAGAAAGAATCGAAAACGACTTCTAGAAGTAGCCTCCAAATTCTCCTCTCTGAAATTGTCTCTTGAATGGTCTCCTTTTTTCTAAAAGCCTAGAGGTTTATTTATAGGTTTAGAAAAACCCTAGAAAAGTCATAGGTCTAAGTCCTAGTCCAATTGGGACTTTGAAAACCTAAGTTGATGTGGAAAAGGAGTTTTTCGGCGTGGCCTGTTGCTTCAGTGCACGAGTGCGCTCGATCCTAGGAGTTGCGCTCGAGCGCAAGCCTACGCTTGATCTCATGTACGCTGTGCCCGATCGCAGTTGTGCAATCGATGCTTTGGCTGGGGCGCTCGAGTGCATTTTGCTTGTGTGCTCGAGCCTAAGTAATGTGCTCAATCCCTTGCTCT
Source organism: Corylus avellana (assembly GCF_901000735.1). NCBI lineage: Eukaryota > Viridiplantae > Streptophyta > Magnoliopsida > Fagales > Betulaceae > Corylus > Corylus avellana. Next base: position 19,528,182 of record NC_081545.1, on the reverse strand, counting down.
TTGCAACTTTTTACCAAAATGCCCTTTAAGCTTGGAACTTTTCCAGAAATGCTTTATTTTCTTCAAAAACTTATAAAAAGACAGAAAACACAAAAATGAAGTAAAACAACACAAAACTAACAAAACTAAGAGATTAACATATATAAATTAAGGGGCTAAAATATGTATATTTTAGCACTTATCAATAGTCAACATTTATTCCGCAATTAACGACTTCAGTCTTACATAAGGCCATGTTTTGACCTACGATGAACCTTCAAACAAGTACTTCCTCTAAAACCATTATTCATGAGGTTTTTCTTCATACACCTTATCAACATCTTTTACATTCTCAAAATATAGATATTTTTTATTCTCAACATAATACCTTTTAGTAGACTTTACATTTATTTGAGTTGTAATACTTGTCAGTGTCATATACCTTTAACTAACCAATTGTGTCCCCTCGTATTAGCTAGAGGTGCATAGAACCATTCATCTAGGCATCCTCGAATCTTACCAACTTTGTGCTAATCCATGTAGCTATCACCTATGTATTTCTTAATCCCTTTAATGCTATATGCCCTCTCAATTCATTGAGAGGACCCCTTGGTCAAGGATCAACCACCATCTTTATCGAGCGAATAAAGTCGGTTTTAAATTTACTCCTTTCCCCCATATCTTGCATATATAGTGTACATCAATGTGTTTGCCTTTAAAGCTATGTGCTCAACTTTTTTTTTACAAGATAGTGGACTTGTTACCGCAAAACACATTGATCGGTCTACTAGGTATATTTAAATTAAGTCTTCGATAAAATATTAAATCCAGACCAAATTACTTACCATTGTGGACATACGATATACTAAGCTTCTTTTGTGAACTCCGCAACACAACTTTGTTTTTTTACTTGGCAAAAAAAAAAAAATCATTCCACCAAATAAGAATATGCATTAATCACTTGTAGATTTTATATCATCCACATTATGTGCAAAACCTGCATAGTAACTGCAGGGGCTAGTGCAAAATTTGAGCACCACATGAGTATCCCTCCATCAAATATGTGTTATTCCTTTGGATAGCCGATACCTTCACCGGCACCATTCATTCCACATGCCTTCCAAACAAGCCATTAATGCATGCACTTGTGCAACTTCCTGACCTTCAAAGCAACACTTCTAACAATTCCTCACTAGTAATTCATTGCATCTTGAAAACATTGCTTCACATATGTTAGCCACTGCGTTGCTTCAAAAAGCTGCCCAAATTGAATCAACTATACAATATGTATGATATCATAAATGTAACGCCCCAATCCGTTAGGGCTAGGTTTGTTAACTTGATTTCTCAAAAGTGCAAAGGATTATAAGGTTTACCGGATCAATTAAATGTATGAAAAGAAAACAATGCCAATTTAAAATTTTAATAAATGCAAAAAATGTTTGGTCAGAATAGCATTACATGTCTAACATCATAAATTAAATTCAAATAAAATCTAAGTTTTGGGCCAGTGCAATTATTAAAAAAAATTATTTTCATGCAATGACTCTATTATTCTACTAAGCCCCTATCCTAGCCTCCTAATCCACATTGCTCATAACTTGAATAACAAAATATAGTAAGGGTGAGTGAAAAATGCTCAATAAGAAGATCCTCATCCATAAAATGGTTGACTTAACTTCATTTTCTCCAACACTAATTTTTTTAGAAGAAAAAAAAAATCATTTAGAAAAACACTTTCTTTTCAGTAGAGCATAAAATATATCTTATCAAAAGAATATTAACTATTACTTAAAATAGTTGTTCTCATAGTAGGGCTCATGTGCACTGTTACGCCCCTTGTACTAGGGTTGCGTGGCATTTGCAACCATGGCAACATCAACTATGAATGAAGCAATCTTCTATGAGAGTGACTTTGTCAGATAGGCTGGAGTGATGGTCCTTTTACACCACTGGTAAATTCAAACATTTCCCTAGCTATGGCCGAAGACGTGCCTTCTAGGCCAGCCGATTAACTTATAGGTGCACTCAACTTGGAAAAAATAATGGATCCTACATTCGAACATCCTTCAGTGGGTTGTGTTTCCATATCCAACGCCGGTACCATGTTGTGCATTTTTTGAATTCTAGAGCAAAAATTATCTCCTCCACACACTTTTCCTCATCTTATAAAACTTTATTCATTCTTTCTTTCTTTTCTCGACACATCTTTCGGCAATGAGTTTGATTGAACAAGTTGCTAGTGTTGTGGTACAAGGAAGGGATTATGTTGCCTTATTGATGTAAAACTGCCATGATTCACACTAGTATGTTGTTTGACTATGGTATTTATGATGATCAAATTAAAATAAGGATGTATTCGATTTTTTTACATGCATATTGTTAACGTTTTTAAGCCTAAAACTACATTAGTCATATGGGCCAAGTAGCAGATTATAAGAATTTATTGACCCAAATGACATGGCACATATGAATTTCCATATCTAGAAAATATCCAATGAATTTGCAACCAAAAAAAACAAAAAAAAACAAAAAAAAAAAAACAGAAACACAAAAATAGTGGAATGGGCTTGGGGAGCTTAAGCTGAAATTGGATTCCATCTGTTAAATATATTGAAGAATAATAAAAGAGAAAGAGAAAAAGAAAGGAGAGAGAGGGGAAGCATGTATGAGTTATATCCTTGTATATTAAAGTGTATTTTGAATAGTATAGCATAATTCTCTATTTATAGAGAGAGAATAAGTAGTGAGTAAGAAATCCTAAACTAAATAAGGTATGGAATAAACCCTAATAGGAAAGACTTTAAAGCTTAGAGAATGATATCAAAAATTTAACATCCCCTCTCAAACTTAACGTGTGAGCTTTAGTTTGGAAAAGGAAGGGAAATAATTTTTTTTTTTGGGTAATATCGCCGGAAGTTGAACAGAAAATTCCCTATAGTTGTTGTTAGATGATAACTGGTGGTAAAATGGCGGCAGATTATGGCAGTTGGTTGTTGCGGCAGTGGATGAACTTGGCCATTATGGGCTGGTTTGGCTCAAAATGAGTGGGCCTGCTGGGTTGGACTTGTTGCGCTAAAGTGGTAGGCCCAAATTAGAATTGGGTTGACTGGTTTATGAGTGGTCCAGTTCGGACTGGATTTGGATGAATCGAGTCTAACTCGTTGAAATGGGTTGACAAATTGGTCCGAACTATCCTGAGAATGGGCAAGCTTGGGCAGCTAGGTTTGTTAGGTTGAATATGATTTTGGATCAGGTTGGGATCGACCTGGTTGGCCTAATTGGTTGAATTGGGTGGAGGAATCGGGTCTAACCTGTTGGATCGGGTTGACAGGCGGGGCCTGAACCTTTTGGATCGGTTTGGGCTTAATCTATACTGGATAGACATCTATCAAGAGTGTTAGATGGGCATGTGTGGCAAGTGTGATGACGTGCTAAGGAAGCACTAACGCGTAATGGCGTGTGGGACGTACTGCCGATGCGTGAAATGGTCCCTCGGATTTGGAGGTGCTTGTCAAGATGCTTGCACATGCATCTGATGCGTTGAGAACACCATCAATGCATGGAGGTGCTTAGGATAAATGACAACTTCTCTAAGAGGCACGTGAGGCGACGTGTAAGGTTGGAATGAGCTGAAATTGCATAGATCCATCGATTGGTGGTTGACAAACCACTTCTAGTAGTTGTTTGGCTGAAAAGAGTCACGGTGGTGGTGTGTGAAGCGCATGGAGATTCTGTCGGTGGCATGTGGAGGTGCATGTAGTGTCCGGCGGTAACTAGTTTTCCACATATTGATAGAGTTGTACCTTATAGACCTAATTTTGGTTTTAGATTTTCATAATTTGGTTTAGAGAAGGTTGCAAAGAGATTGACATCGCAAGCAGAGGTGCATGACAGCTTGTGGATGATTTGAACAGTGAGATCGTTGAAAGAGAACGCCAATAAACGTTAAAAAATTTTGTTGAAGGTCAGAAGAAAGTGGCTCTCATACCATGTTAAATATATTAAAGAATAATAGTAGAGAAAGAGAGAGGAGAGAGAGCAGAAGCACGTATTTGCTGCATCTTGTATATTGAAGTGCATTTTGAATTTTATTACATGTTGGGATCTTGCACATAAAATATGCGTAGCGGAAAGAATGATTGAAGGAACTTTTGGTTCAAGATAAACAAGGCTAGATTAAAATTAAAAATCAAAGTTCAGGATACTTGCAATCAAATTTGGCCTCTCCTAGGCATGTAGGGCTATATAATTATGCTTGAAAATCTTCTTTCATGTTGAACATGGATGAAAACATTATTTCTTGTTCTTCATGAATTGATTCCTCCATTAGGTCTCCTCTTTGATAACTGAACATGATTGTGAGTGTGGTCTTACAAAAACTATTCTCAAATTTAGAGAGTAGCTAGAAGTAAAAGCCTAAGAGAATAATTTTTCTCTCTTGTATATTTCTCACAAAACTTTGAATTGTGTCTCTCAATTGTATTTTTGATTCTCTATGGATCCTCTATTTATAGATTTAGGTTTACTTGGAGAGGTAGGAAAAGAGCATTCTAGAATCCCACTAAGGGCCCGTTTAGGAGTACGATTTCAATAAGTGCGATTTTAAAAATTGCGTTTTTAAAAATTGCATTTTTAAAATCGCTACTTTTTAAAATCGAACAGGCGTTTGGTAAAACATACTAAAAAGTAATTTTTTATCAATTGAGTGTTTGGATAACATTAGCATATAATTGCGGTTTCATGACCAAATTACCAATAAGGATGAACAAGACAAAGAGAATGAAGAAAAAAAAAAAAAAGAGAAAAGAAGGGTTTTAATATATTTTAGGTGGGTATTCTTGGTATTTTTTTCATTCCCGTTCTAAAAAAGGTAACTATTGTGCCAAATATCTTTTTAATAGAAATCGTGATTTTGTTTTAAATTCGCACTTTTTCAAATAAGCACCCTCTAATCTGCTTATGAAAATCGCAGATTTTTTTGTGATTTTAAAATTTGCATTTTTAAAATCGCAATTCTAAACACCCTAAAGTTGCGATTTAGTTTAAAATCGCAGATTATTTTTTTAAAAACACACTCCCAAACGCACCCTAAAATTAGGATTACAACTGCTAGTAAAATGGATGACCTCGCCCTTTCCTAGAAGCCCAAGGCATTGGGCTTGAGTTTTGTCTCATTGACCCAATGCTCTATTAATTTTGCTTAAGCTTGTAGGATTAAATCCTTGAGCCCAATACTCTTGCTTAGCCTTTAGGATTAAATGCCCAAGCTCAATATTCTTTTTATTCCTAAAGCCCAACCAACTCCAAATAAATAGCCATATGAGAATTAAATTTTTGGCCCATGTTTTATAAAATAAAACAACCCAAAAAAAATAAATACATAATTAAGGCACAAAACAAATAGTCAACTTACATCAACTCAAAAAGTGACCTAAAGGAAATATATATATATATATATATATATATATATATATATATATATAGCTCCGATAGGCCTATGACACTTGCCATTTATGACTTCTCACATGATACTATTAATCACATTTGATTCCACTACACAAATGTGACTACACTCTAATATGTATTTTTTATTTACTCAATTAATCTCTTTGACGTACTTATTTATTGTATATTACATTTTATATATATATATATATATATATATATATATATATATAGCTCCAATAGGCCTATGACACTTGCCATTTATGACTTCTCACATGATACTATTAATCACATTTGATTCCACTACACAAATGTGATTACACTCTAATATATATTTTTTATTTACTCAATTAATCTCTTTGATGTACTTATTTTACATATTGCATTCCATGAAATCATTTCGTAGTCGAATTAAAGTCCATACACTATCACTTTATTCACTACCTCTTTTCTTTGGATAACTGATTTAATTACATGATTATCTTTTATACCCTTTGAGACTCAATCTCACCTTCTACATATAAGTTTCAGTAAATCCCACTAAAACACTCATATTCGAGTTGTAGGATAATCATTCTCACTAAATCTAAAACAAGAGTAATATTTATTATCACTTTGATCCTGACAAAGGACTTTGATTCTTTCTTGAAGAGGTATTCCCACAATGGTACATGGGACCACTTAATGCACAGAGATGTTGACCGTAAAAAGATCTCAATCATAGATACATCAAAGGTACCTACGCTTTACATTTGAGTTCATGATTTTTTTAGGATTTAGAATAACTGTTATAAGTCATCGTATACGTACATCATTCTTTAAGATTGTTAAAAGAATGATAACTCAGTCCGTTTAGTGTGTGACACTACTTTGCTCCTACACCAACATATCAACCAAAGCCCACTTGCGTCTCCGATCAAGGCAAATCATTAAGGTTGACATGTTATAGTCTAGATGAAATTCTTAGTTCTATTTATGACTACAAACAATTATTTTATAAGTTACAAGGGCCTATGGCTATGATCTTTTGTAGGCCCTTGATCTTTTGTGTGAAATTTCTTTACTCACACTATAGTAAAATACAATGTAATTTAGGAACCTTACAGGTACATAGTAGGACCACACACACACACACATATATATATATATATATATACTATGTAAAACATCAATGTATATCTCCAATGTTCAATAATAAAATCATAGAATAAACAATATTATTAAAATATAATGAAAACATCATCCACCCAATTAGAGTTTTGGACTCCAGTTCCAACATTACACAATTCTCTATTTATAGAGAGAGAATAAGTAGTATTGAGCAAAAAAACATCCTAAATTAAATAAGGCAAGAAATAAACCCTAATACAAAAGACAACAAACTTTAAAGAATAATATCAAATATTCGAACACCAGCAACAAGGTACATTCAAGTGTACAGCTTGAGAAGGAGAGATCATACATTACAACATGTCAAAGAAACTTTGCTAGACCCTTTTTAAATAAATGATTGGAGATTATCTGGCTTGTTTTCTCTGAAGGATGGAAAGCATCCCAAAACACATATTTATTTGCATCTGTGCACGTAAATGGACTTTGTGGATCGCAGAGGTAGCTCATCTCAAATGTCCCTGTGCCACAGCACCCCACTTCTACCACCTCCATTCCTGATAATCAAAACCAAATAGGGTGTGTTTGGTAAATATTTTGTTGCAGTAAATGTGATATAAAAGAAATTTTGTGAGAAATATATATATATATATATATTTTTGAATGCGTGAAAATAAGGGGAAAGAGAGGGTAGAATCATTTACCAAACGAATCCCGAATCAAATGGTATAAAAGGCTGAAAAAAGATATATCAAATTGCATTAATACCATTCTTTTGTCTGGTTTGCTCCTACCAAAAAAACGGAGGACCACAAATTGAGCAGGGAATTTGTTTTCTATTTCCTCGTACCAACCAGACAGAAAATTAAGTTGAATCCATATAAATTATTCTACCAGAGAGAATAAAAAAAAAAAAAAAAAAAGGAAAAGAAAACAAGTCTCTTTCTTTTTAAATCTTATTTATTATGAGTTGGTATTTATATAACGTAATTAATATAATTAACAGCCCCATGTCTTGTCTGGATCTCATTTTGGAACAAAGGCTTCGCAAATTATACTACATGTTTATCATATGCAACTGAAAATTTTGTCAGTATGTAACATGTGGTCGCGTACCACGGTACTGTAAGTAATTGGGAAGACCTGCAGGCTGCTTGTTTTCTCAAAGCAGTTCGTTGAATTTGTCAAGCTTTTAAGCCAGCTATATTAATTAAGGGCAACTCTATTGATTCAGCTTTAGAGACTGGGGTAGTTATAGTCAATTAATGTTGTAGTGCAATAGGACTCGAGTTTGTGATTTTAAAATGCATATATATATATATATATATATATATATATATATATTTTAAATATAGTAAAATTGCAGGTTAGCTTTTAAAATCACAATTTAAAACCTTGAAAATCATATATTTTTTAAAAAATAATCCCCTTAACTGCGATTTGAAAATATAATTTTTTTAATGTTTTTAAATCACAATTTTTAAAAAATGCACTTCCAACTGATATATTTTTTGTGATTAATTTAGAATCATAATTTTAATCTGTGAAATTGCAGTGACAAACGCATTCTAGAGCAACTCCAACAAACTAGTTAAAAGGGCAATATTAGCTAGTTATAGCTAATCTTGCCCCCTTTTTATTTTTTTATTTTTATTTTTTTATCTCGAGCAAAGTTGCCCCATACTAGCTACAATACATTTATTGATATAGTGAATAGCAATTTGGTGCTATTGATCACTATAGAATATGAATTAAACATTCACTTTAAATTGTCACTTTTTCTTTGTTTATCGTTTTTTCCTTTGATTAAGGGTTCGCAAGAATATAATAAAAAAAATAATGAGAACTAATATTTAATGGCAAGTAGAGAATAGAATAAAAAATCTGTTGGAATGTATATTTACAAAATGCAGTAGTTAAAGTAAAGAGTTTTAATTTTTCAGTAGTTATTTTAACTGTTACCGTTGGAGTTGCTCTAAAGGATGAGTTCATTGGGCGTTTCTCGAATGATGCAAAAATCGAAGAATTAATGAAAGAAATGTCCACCCAAACTTACCATATGTAGAAGGTCTTCTAATGATTTGCAGGAAAATGTTATATACATCTGCAAACTCCATATTAAGGCCAGGAAGCTCCTCGTTCAGCTTTGCCACCAAGCCCTCCAATTTTCCATTAAATTCCAAGGCCAGATTGTTGTATTCCTCCACACAACCATGAAATTCCATGATATTTGTTGCCCTCTCCAATGGCAAACACCCCATTGGAGGAAGCCCAGCTAAGGCTATTTTCCGAGCTCCAAGACCATAAAGATCCTGGATGAAATTCCTGGCAATTCCGATGAGGAAATCTTCATATTGTCTGATGGTGAATTGGGATTGTCGATCAGGGAATATGTAATAGTTCTCAAGGAAGTCGTTTGTTCCAATACTAACCAAATATAAAGCCTCCCTTATTATTTCGTTTGCCTTCTCCTCCCCAGCATACTCTTTCAATTTCTTTTGGTAGTCCTTGTAGTACTCCACTTCCCTCCATAGAGGTATCACACCCTGAAACATGCAGATAATTAGGTTGTTACGTGTAAATAGCATGCGTTTAACGTGCAAAATTTGATAACCGGCCTATATATGTGGGGCTTCACCCGCACTAGCTTTTTGAGACATCATGCAAAACGTCCTCTTTACACAGAAGGATTGGGTACTCTTTATACAGAAAGATCGGGTAAAGTATAGACAGACCTTTCTTCTTCTTCTTTTTTATTTTTTATTTATTTTTTTTTATTTTTAATCAAAAATGTTGGAGGGGGAGATCAATTATGGCTATTCTATCTGGGCGTGACCATAGTAGCACCAACTCGCGGGGGACTGCTCAGGAGGGGGACCTAGATGGCAGAAACTGTAGGCGCACCCTCAATATCAGCCGAGCCATAACTTAATCGCCTGCCCCACCATGGCATCAATGAGAACTAAGGTGGTTAATACTAGTCACGCTTGGGGATTCTCCATTACGGAGATTTAAACCTACACCCTAATACTTACCTAACTACTTGAGGATTTTCTTGAGCCATTGAACCACCACCGTTGATGGTAAAGCATAAACTTTCGCTTGTGAGCATGACCCCAAGAAATTATTTATGTACACTCAAAGAAAGTCAACTTTAAACCCGATACTTCAAGAAACAGTAGAACTGAGTGACTTATCACTTGAGCCAACTTTTTTGGGGTTAACATGCAGAACTTGATAAAATGGTAAGAGGGTATGCAATGAAAAGTGGGTATTGATTCCTACCATAACATTAGAAGTGGCATTGTCATAGCCAGTTCCAGCAGAGGCAAAGCAAACTCCAGAAGCAAAATCTGAGATATTATACATTGGATCCAAGAAGGCAGGTACTGTTGGCTTGAGGCCGAAAGCCTCGGAGACGAAGTCAGAAGCAATGCGACCGTTGGAGAACCGTCCGGTAGGGCGGCCGCCAAGAAAATCACGACCATAAGGCTCGAAATTACTCCTGGCCATTGTTGGGATTTGGTTGTTGTTGCCTGAATCCACGGATGAGTCTCCAAACACAATAACTGCGGGAACTTCAGCTTTGCATTTGGATACTAGTATTAGGACTTGAACTAAGAATAGTCGAATTGAAGTGCACACGTATGCCATTAAACCTAGTGGCTCAGTTGCTTCTAGCAAGCCTAGAGATCGGATATGGAAATGGGAATTAATTTCCAACAAAAGAAAGAAGTGGATTTGAAGGGAATTGAATTGAAGAAGTTTGGTGGAGTTCTGTATTGGTTTTAATTGGCAAGGTCCAGGTCCGTATCAGCATTATGAGGGTGCAGGCTTACCTAAAAAGTTACTGTCTCTAGAAATTGTAGGAGAAAACTTGATATTCCTTACATTTAGGGGTAAAATTTATAGTAACAGGTGAATAAAAACCATCAAACCAGCAAAGGCCATGAGTTAGGAGATGGTAAAATGGAGTCCGTGGTGTGGTGCTTGGATTTATGATGCTTTAAATGTAAGATAGGTACTTGCTCGTTGAAAATTGTTCAAGAGGGGTTTAGACGGCGGAAACTGCAAGCTTTTCCTCAAGACCAATTGAGCCATACTTTGACGCAGCCCCCACGGGCCCTACCACTAGACCTATTGAGTCATGGCTTGATACAACTCCACCAAATCATCAGTGATTTCTAAAGCGATTAATAGTAATTATGCTTGTGTGAGTGATTCTTTATTGTGGAGAGTTGAACCCACACATGCCGTAGTACGTGCTCAACCTTATAATGATTTTTTGGAGACCATTGAACCACTGCTCTCATAGGATGACGGGTGTATATATTAAGAAGATGATAAATGTAACTATTAAAATGCATGCATGTATAATTTGTATTTCCTTTAACTCTTGACTTGACTATGCACAGACGTAATCCTTGGCTATTAGTACAATAAGAAGAAAAAAGTAGGCAGTAGATAAACTTACTTGATAAAGTCAATATTTTCAAAAGGAGCCTTGATGTTTAAGTTCTCACACTGGAGAATTGAGATTTTTTGAAGAGATCTGAAACAGTTGTCTCCAATTTTGTACCCAAAATGAGCATTAATTGGAAGATAAAGAGAAATGAATCGAAAAAAAAATTGAGTTTTCAAGATCCGTTAGGAGGATCATGCCAGCGAGAAAGGATGAAACCTGGTCGAGAGAGAGAGAGAAAGAGACGTCCATAAATGGGCAGCATATCAGGGCCATCTACTCCGCTGGGAAGCTTTTAATGTGTCATTCATGTTATTTATTTGGCTTTCATCATTTTCTCAACGACCACAGAAATCGTACAATATGGACCACAGTACTTATATATTCTACGGATTGGTTTCGAGTGATTTACTTCAAAAAGATGTTCATGTGTGTTTGACTAACAGTCTGTTTGAAATTATGTTTGAGAAATATAATTTTAAGTTAAAAAAATTTTTTGGACAAAAGTTTCATTTTTAAGCTTTTGTCAAAAGTACTTTTTAGTTATTTTTAGGCTTTTTAGATCCTTAAAAGCGCTTTTAATTTTTTTACCAAATGAGTACTTTTTTTTTTT
>NC_081545.1:19510098-19516470 GCF_901000735.1 Corylus avellana | reverse complement strand
CCCATTTTTCTCCTAGTTTTCACCAGATCCATTACACCACCACCACATAAGTCACTTCTCCGGCCACCATACTACCATTTTTCCACCACAACCCCTTCATACATCCCATTAACACCCCATCTCCGAACACTCACCCAACCTCCAAATTTCTTCTATTTTCTTGCAACTGTGGGTGCTCATCCACCCACATTGCCTCTGTGTTGGGATTTTCTTGCTTTTGCAGGTAGTTTTGGGCATCTTTGGCCGTAGTTTGTTTTTGTCGTCATCAGAAGTGAGCACCACCTATTCGACAAAAGTCCCCAATCAAGCTGAACATGCCTAGATCCCGTGCTTCATCATCTCGGGCATCCGAGGCCCCAATTACTTCTCTCCCACCCACTTTCGAAGAGCGAGAACTACTGTTTGACACCACCTTCATCATAAGAGAAGACTTTCAAAACCATGAGGCGACTCAGTGGGCAGTTGCCGAGCTCAAGTGAAGGGGGCTCAAGAAGCTGTTCAAACCACTCACCGCCACGGCCTACCGAAAGTTGGTGATCGAATTTTACGCCAAGCTTTCCCATGACTGTGACAACCCGGCTGCTCTCTCTTCAAAAGTGCGAGGCCGAGTTATTGGTGTGACTAGGGCCGACATTGTCGCAGCCCTGCAATGCAATGATGAGCATCCTCCAGAAACTGCAATTCTTGCCGAGCAACCGCCCCGATACTATGTGGCGGAAATCATTGAGGATATGTGCCAAGGGCACTATGCGGATGCCCACCATAATGCCCGCAGCCGGTCCAAGTTACCTTGAGGGCTGTGGTTTGTGGATTCCGTTTTGCACCGAAATGCCTTTCCCTTGGGACACAAAACTCAAAGGCGTAATCAATTTTTCCAAACTCTTTACGCCTTCCATAAGGATGCTTGGTACTCTATTCCCAACATCATTTGGAACCAAATCCATAAATTTTGGAATGGTGTGCACATAGGGGGAGCGAAGTCCACGCACTCATAGGGGTTGCCTTTCCCCTACTTGATCACATACATTTTGCAAAAAAAGGGCATTAAGGGCACCACAGCTGATGAACCGGTCACCACCACTCCAATATATGGCATCCGCCAATGGAACAAGAGCTGCTTCCATATGCCCTGGGCACCTCCAAAAGCTGGAGAAGAGGCGGATGAGGCCGAGCCAATGGCAGAGGATGAACCGACAGCTGAGCCGGTAGCAGAAGATGAGGAGGAGGCCACATTTGACTTTCGAGCCGCCCAATACCGATCCCTTCGTGAAGAAATTGAAGGTCTTCGGAGAGAGCTAGTTGATCAAAGAAGGGAGGCTCGGGAAGATAAAGTCCTGATGGATCAATGCTTAGCTACTTTGGAAGAATTGATGCGATCTATCCTTAGCCGGTTGCCACCACCATCTGGAGCATCTACTTCAGGACAACGCTGAGAGGAGACCACCGTCTGGCTGAAGACGTAAAACTTAGCGCTCATGGGAGGCACCCCACAACATATCCTTTTATTTTGTATTCTTTTACTTTATGTTATGTTTTTATTTTATTTTGGTATTTTTAGTATTTTTTTATAATTTGTTATGTTTTCTATTCTGTTACTGCGACTGATCGTACCCAGCGTGCGATTGAGCGCAGGTCTCCATTTGTGGGTTCAACACACTCTATTAGTGCGATCGAACGCACCATGTGTGCGATCAAGCGCACTTAGGCAGCATCCCATAGTTATCTTTTTTCTTTTGTTTTGTGCAATATTTATTTAGTTTTAGTTTTGTTCATTTTTATTTGTTTGTGTGTTTTCGTATTTTGCAGGGACAAGTGTGCTTCACTTCAAGTTTGGGGGTGTGCTATGAGCCATGCTTTCTAAGATCATATCGACCAGCTCCCGAGTACACTCTTTCCTTTACATAGACACATTGGGGACAATGTGTCAATTAAGTTTGGGGGTATGGGCACACATGTTCACACACACTTTATCCCAATTTCATGTTGTTTGTTTTGTGTGTTGTTCGTTTCTATGAAAAAAAAAAAAAAAAAATTATGCATGTTCATGTTTGCTCTATAAAATTTTAAGTTAATCTAAAAGAATTGTGGCTTGAATTCATCAATGAGTTTAAAATTTTGAACACAAGATCTGATGAGTAAATCTGTTAGTCTAATTACTTGTTAAGGATAGTTGAAAAATCACATGTTTGATCTGATCACACAAGCACATTAGCACAAAATCTGTGAGGTATAACATGAGGTCTGATATGTGTGTTTTTGCAGATGACTTATTAGATGATACTATGGCATATATAGTAGTGATGTTTTTTTTTAAAAAAAAAAAAAAACAAAAAGAAAAATATGATCATTGATGGCTTTTCACTGAGTAACTGGGCCTCTTGCCTCGAAGCATTGAGTGTTCATATCAAAAGGTGAAAATTTTAGATTTGATCAATGTCATGGTTAGTTGGTTTTGTAGTCTCTTTGACTCGAGTTAGTAAGTCCTTAGGGGTGTCTCTACACCTAATGCCCTAAAACCACCTGGTTTGGGAGCCATTGACTTAACACTCGCTACAATGGTCAATTAGAAAGCTTAAGGGAACCAACATTGCACAACCTGACCAAAAAAAAAAAAAAAAAGAGAAAAAGAAACATGCCATTATGTCATTCTAATAGGAATTTCAGTGAAGTCTGAGATAAAGAGACATTGCATATTGGAAAGATTTGGAAGCCTCATAATTTTGTACTAATTCACTGAACACAAATTTTCAAACTTGTGATGAATTAGCATGTCCTTTGTAAGTAATTGAACTTTGAGATTCCAATTCATTGTGAAGATGGAGTTCATCTTTTTAAACTTGCTAATGAATGAAAATCATGATCTTGAAGTAATGCTTAAATTTTTGGAATAGCATGAACTGTGCATGATGTTTGTGGGTAACATTTCTGGAAAACCTTCACGAGACTTCACTCGTCTATTAGGGAATTCCTAGGGGTTTAAAAGGCTTGTTGCATACGCTAAATGTAATCGTACATCCCACGAAAGATGGATTTATCTTTTGTCTTCTGTTTTTTTCGTTCCTGTTGGTAGTTTTATATTGCTAAGGGACTAGCAATATGTAAGTTTGGGGGTGTGATAAGTGCTAAAATACTGATATTTTCAGTCCTTAACTTGCATGTTTTAATCCTTTGGTTTTAGTCAATTAGGCTATTTTAATTATTTTTTATGTTTTTCATACTTTTACAGGCTTTTGGAAGAAAATGAAGTAAAACTAGGTGATTTGGGCTCAAAGAGAAAAGATGGAGAAAATTGGAGCTCCCTGCCACTGCGATCAATTGCAGGGTACCTGCGATCGAGCGCAGTACCCGAGAGGACACAGCATAAAGCAGGCCAGGAGCGATCGAGCGCATGCCAGAAGAAGAATCGATCCCAGACCTGCGATCGAGCGCACACGGGCTGCGATCGATCGCACCCATGCGCATGAGACACATCAAGTGGCGGCTAAAGTGTCACTCTTTCCATATTAGGGTTTTTCAACTCCCAATTGTAATAGGCCTCAAAACCCTATGAAATCCCTAGGTTTACTACTTTGTCTAGGACTTCTAAAACCTATAAATAGACCCTTAAGCCTCTAGAATTGACATGCTTGGTAAGGAGAAGAAGAGGAGCTCTTGAAGTTCAACTCTCGGGTTTATTCTTTTCTTTTCTTTCCTTTTCTTTTATGAAGATGTTTAACATTAATTTTATGTGTAGCTAATTTATTTAGTAGGGCTAAATTGAAGCCCTAGTTATGTTTAATTAATATTTTAATATTGGCGCCTTTGTGAAGATCTTGTTGTGTTATTTAACTTGATTAATACCTACTTGCATGAATTCCTCATATGTGTGTGCCTGATCAACATGTGCATGTGGTATGGACTAGTTAGTTAGATCAATTTGGATGACCGAGTCCTGGGTTTAACTTAAGTAATAAAAGAATCCACACCGCGATTCTTGGGTTAATCAACATGGGGAACCGGGAGTATACACCCATGCCCTAAGCCTCGTGTGTTTGTCGATTTTCATAGAACATATGATTTTCTAGAGAACAACTTAGTATATACCATGCTAAATCCTTTAGGAAAGAAAAGAGTTAGACTATACACCCATGCCTAACTCGTTGCTTAGGAAAATCTATAGCTTAAGGAGTATACACCCATGCCCTTAGTTGACAAACATTAGATATGCATAACATGATCAAAGCATTGGCATATTGTTATATTAGTTGAATATAATTAGTGGTGGATATCAAAGCCCTACATTTTTATTATTATCAACTCAATCTCTATTTTACTTAAGGAATTTATTTTTAAACGGAAATTCAGCAATCCTCGTGGGAATGATCCTATACTTGCACCATATACTACTATGTTGACCTTGTGCACTTGCAGGTAAAACGTACAATTATTTACCTATTAATTTAGGTAGATATTTGCACAACAAGTTTTTGGCGCCGTTGCCGGGGCTTGCGGCGAATTTTGTTTAAATTTATTTTCCTTTAGCTTTGTTGTTTTAATTTTCAATTTTTAATTTAGTTGTTAGCAAAAATCAAAATTATTTTTCGTTATCCCTAATTTTTCTGTTTTCTGTTTCAGGTTGCGTATTGTCATTTTGTGATTGCGATCAATCGTCAGTCAAGTGCAATCGAGCGCACTGCAATCGAACGCACCAACCTGCGATCGAGCGCAATTTCAGGAAGCATCCAGACCGGCAGTACTGAAGCTGCCTAACTGAAGAAGTAATTCAGTTAATGCAAGGCCAAGACCATTAGAGGCAAATCCACCACGGGTGAGAAGACCAATGAAGCAAGCATATGTTCCAGCAAACCTCCACCAACCCTCTTGCATAGCAAATCAACTGGAGGTGGATGGCAGCTATTATATTTCTCCCCAAATCCTTAATGCATTGACTCACTTCAGAGGCACAGCTACTGAGGATCCTAACTTGCATCTTAAGGAATTCTTTGATTTGTGCAAGTTGCCGCATGTCCAAGGCCTAACTCCAGAGAGACTCAGGTTAGTCCTCTTTCCTTTTTCCTTGAAAGATAATGCTAAACTGTGGTACAATTCCTTGCCTACAGAGTCTATCCATACTTGGGAAGAATTGACTACCAAGTTTCTGAAGAGGTTTTTCTCGTCCCAGAAGACAAAACAACTTAAAATAGAACTTCAAATGTTCCAACAACGAGACGGAGATTTGTTCTTTGAGGCTTGAGACCACTTCAATTCCTTGCTTCTAAAGTGCCCACACCACAACATCCCTCAAGATGATCAAGTACAAATTTTCTATAAAGGATTAGATGATGCTAACAAAGGGATGGTTGATGTAGCTTGTGGAGGAACACTTATGGAGAAGAGTAGTGAGGAAGCTGTGGAACTTTTTGAGACATTAAGTGAGCATTCACAGCAATTCTGTTCAAGAGGAAGGAGAGGAATCAAAAGCAAGGGCATGTATGAAGTAAACCTCAGTGGGGGATCATCCAATCAGTTGACTGCTGTAGAAAAGAAGTTGGACATGATTGTCAAGGCCATGATTGCTCAGAAAATCTCACCTATGCAATAGGACACACCAATCCAGGTATGTGCTATTTGTTCCCATCTAGATCACACTACTGAGAAGTGTCCTTTATCTCTTTTTGCAGAGCAAGAAGAGGTGAATTTTGTGGGACAAAACAATTATCCCCACAAGAACAACCCATACTCCAATACTTACAATCCAGGATGGCGCAACCATCCAAATTTCTCTTGGAGCAATAATCAAGGATAGCAGAAAGGACCCCAACAAGCAAGCCAACCAACTCAAGAGTCAAAGATGAACTAACTGGAGAATATGATACACAACCTGGTGACTTCACACACGCAATTCATGGCTAATCAAAAACAAGTCAATACAAAGACTGAGCAAGCCATACAAAAACTGGAAGTGCAAATGGGTCAGATGGCAAAGGAGCTGAGTGAGAGGAAGCAGGGAGAATTTCCAGCTCAAACAATACCTAACCCAGAAAGTCACCGGCAGCTGAAGGCAGTCACAATTCTAAGAGGTCCTGCTCCTACAAGGGCACTT
Source organism: Corylus avellana (assembly GCF_901000735.1). Classification (NCBI taxonomy): domain Eukaryota; kingdom Viridiplantae; phylum Streptophyta; class Magnoliopsida; order Fagales; family Betulaceae; genus Corylus; species Corylus avellana. Next base: position 19,510,388 of record NC_081545.1, on the reverse strand, counting down.
GAGCCAAATTCTGAAGAGCTCAAGTGCAGCTCTTCACACTAGGAGTTTTACAGTCACAAGTAGACGCGTTTGAGTAGTCAAGAACCCCAAACTCATCTACTCAAATCAGTGGTACTGAAGCCACTGAAGGCGGTAACACTTTCCCTCTCGTTTTCTTCATCTTACTTTCTTTACTTCACATATGTCTCAATTATCCTTTATATTTCGTTTTCATTATTGACCTTTACTTTAATTTCCTTTTGTTGTGTTTATATATATATATATATATTTGACATTCTGTTACTACGATC